>NW_007381120.1:6658-16270 GCF_000475195.1 Diaphorina citri | reverse complement strand
GAAAATTTGGACCGATTGCAATACTTTCATTACTAGTATAGCTCCGCTATACTGTAGTAATAGAAAGTAAAAAATCCAAGTATTTGCTTTAAGGGAAAAGTACCGTTCATTCAACACAAAATATGGTCATATCTAAGAGGTTTATTAAACTGGCAATGTCTGTAAGTGTTAGGTCGCGGGTTCGATCCCCACCCCCCTCTCGCTAGTCCCCCCCAGAGCCTTTATCCCGAATGGATGAGGTTCGTTCTCAGAACGGCTGGCTTTCTCCTATCTTGTCCGCCTCCTTTCTTTGATTTCGGGAAGATAAGACCTCCGCTGTTATAGTTCCTTCTATCTTCCTCCTCCTCCTCCTCCTACTCACACCTCACATCCTCGGAAAAAAAATCTGGTGTGAACATCACACGACTTTCCTTATCCTATTGAATGATGCTTATTATGTTCTATAGTAACTTTTACAATATCTCTAACCGTTTAGTCAGTATAGCTGAAAACCGCCAAAAAACGGTCGAAATCTGTCCAAAAGCGGTCAAAATACCGCCAAGCGCAGCAACCATCTCAACCAAACGTTTTGTGTTGCATCCTTGTCACATTTGTGAACTACATACCAAATTTCAAGTCTCTAGCTCATACCCGTTCCCCGAGATATTGTTAAATTCACCGAAAACCGCCAAAAAGCGTAAGATGTCGCCAACGTGCACGATCTTAACCAATAGTTCTGTGTCGGCAAATATCCTGTAAGAGTTTGCATATACATACCAATATTGTAAGTTTTAGGTCGCTGTTTCGTTCTCGCGACTTCTCTCGTCTTACAGTTCAGACAGACGGACATCACGACATGATAGTGCACCACGGCTGCATTCCTCTATCACGTCGTCCAACTGGCTGAACTTTGGATTTCGGGTACTAGGCCGAGACCTCAAAGACGTGGTTATGGCACTTAAAATCTTACCATCGTAATCTTCTACCGATACTCTACTTCTCCTTCCTACTAGATCACCATCCTCGGAAAAGTAAAATGACACTTGTCCGATACTTTTGTTTCACCCAGTAAAATTTTTCTGTCGAAGCCGTATTCATCACGTAATATGGCAGCCTAGCTATGCGCTATGTACTTCTCACTATAAAGTGGCTACTGTGGCATCGTGCCATTAATGGCCTACTGGCAATGCGGCCATGCCAAATTACGCGTTGTGTGGGAGGTATGGACGGTATTCTTTGCATGGGCTTATTTGCTATTCGCCATGGATTACTTCATTGCGAGCATCCTCCGGCGTGTTAGGTTAATAGGAGAATGGCATGCATTCTCTGCTCAGGTGGCCTTTTTACTCATGCGGCCATTCTTTTGCTTTTTTTCTGTAACGCGATGAATAACACTTCAAGTCCAAATAGGTAAAATCGTGGTTAGTGAAGGCTCACGTAAGTAAGAACTCTGCCCATTTTAAATAAAGCCCCCCCCCCACACACACAACAAAAATAAGAAGAAAAGAAAAGTGGTGACATATATGTTTACTTCTGGAATTCGAAGAGATAGAGGTACGGAAAGAATACATAGGTCTTATGACAGAATAGACTACGAACAATGGCAGAAAAGAAGAGAATGAGATTCAACCAACACAACCTGTTTCCGGATTCCCCGCTTTCTAGGCAATTCTAGGGGCCATCGACCAGTATGACCACCATTTTCCTACCCTTATGCTCGTTGCCTATGCCGTAGCATGCCCAGCTCGTAGTATGTCTCATCAGATGGGTGAGAACATTGGAATGTCTGCAGAGCATTCCCTAGTCCTTCAAGTGTGTACTTTCGATACTTTCAACCACTAGTTTCATCCTTTCATCAAATCTATTGATTCTGGAAGGTTGGTGTTATCCCGATGTTCCTGAACTGTTCCCGATATACCTATCCTGTAGGAACGTAAAGGACTTTGCTCAATGAACGTGTACTAAATGATGAATGCCATTATTAGCAGCAGTAGCACAGTGGCATTTTAATGACCATTAGTAAGATATGTACGCCTCTAGATGACCAGGCATATCACAGTATCTCAGTACAACCAGGGCCGTCCATAAACCGAGCCTCGGTCCAACAATGGACCCCGGGCCAATAATGGGCCCTTGCCTTTATTTCAACAATAATACTTGGCCCCGTCAGATTGAAGTAAGTTACCTACTTAAAATTTATTTTATCAAGGTTCCGGGCCCCATTTTTTGAGAAGCCCGGGCCCAGGGGCAAATAGGACCTAATGTCCCGCCCACTCCCTCCCTGTGAAAAAAGAAATGAGATTCAACCAACACAACCTGTTTCCGGATTCCCCGCTTTCTAGGCAATTCTAGGGGCCATCGACCAGTATGACCACCATTTTCCTACCCTTATGCTCGTTGCCTATGCCGTAGCAAGCGTAGTGCATTAAGCAGGGAACGACATTTGTGACAAGCATTTATGCTCAACACAATTAAAATTCCTTTTTTTTTTTTATTGATTCTGGAAGGTTGGTGTTATCCCGATGTTCCTGAATTGTCCCCGATATACCTATCCTGTAGGAATGTAAAGGGCCCTATGCCGTAGCATGCCCAGCTCGTAGTATGTCTCATCAGATGGGTGAGAACATTGGAATGTCTGCAGAGCATTCCCTAGTCCTTCAGTTAGTGTACTTTCGATACTTTCAACCACTGGTTTCATACTTTCATCAAATCTATTGATTCTGGAAGGTTGGTGTTATCCCGATGTTCCTGAACTGTTCCCGATATACCTATCCTGTAGGAACGTAAAGGACTTTGCTCAATGAACGTGTACTAAATGATGAATGCCATTATTAGCAGCAGTAGCACAGTGGCATTTTAATGACCATTAGTAAGATATGTACGCCTCTAGATGACCAGGCATATCACAGTATCTCAGTACAACCAGGGCCGTCCATAAACCGAGCCTCGGTCCAACAATGGACCCCGGGCCAATAATGGGTCCTTGCCTTTAGGCATATCACAGTATCTCAGTACAACCAGGGCCGTCCATAAACCGAGCCTCGGTCCAACAATGGACCCCGGGCCAATAATGGGTCCTAGCCAACAATAATACTTGGCACCGTCAGATTGAAGTAAGTTACCTACTTAAAATTTATTTTATCAAGGTTCCGGGCCCCATTTGAGAAGCCCGGGCCCAGGGGCAAATAGGACCTAATGTCCCGCCCACTCCCTCCCTGTGAAAGACCCTCAGTAGAACAATATACTGGTACAATACTTTGTTTCTTACACAGTTCGTACATACCCAACACTAGTAGTTGTTTCTTTGATGACATCATGAGGCAGTTTTGAACCGTGGGACTATCCTGGCGTGGATGACTTGATGAGACCTAATTCTGAGACAACGTGTGAAAATTTCTGTGTGGTCGTTTGTCATCTGGAGATCGCGGCTTCGAGTCTCTGCTAAAACATAAAAGCTGGAACTTGGTCTCGAAGAGCGAAGGGAGACAGGATAGGAGAAAGCCAGCCGTTCCGAGAACGAACATTATCCGTTCAGGATAAAACTCGCCCCGGGCGGGAATCGAACCCGCGACCTAGCGCCCACTAGGCAGACGCTCTACCCTCCAAGTTAATTTGAGTGTATTCCAAAGACTCTCTATAGTACGGCGTAACACTCAACTGGCGTAGCGTAGCACTCGACTAATCTAAATCAGACACCGTTAAATTGCTCTTGAACTTGAATAATAATAATAATAATAATAATAATAATAATAATAATAATAATAATAATAATAATAATAATAATAATAATAATAATAATAATAATAATAATAATAATAATAATAATAATAATAATAATAATAATAATAATAATAATAATAATAATAATAATAATAATAATAATAATAATAATAATAATAATAATAATAATAATAATAATAATAATAATAATAATAATAATAATAATAATAATAATAATAATAATAATAATAATAATAATAATAATAATAATAATAATAATAATAATAATAATAATAATAATAATAATAATAATAATAATAATAATAATAATAATAATAATAATAATAATAATAATAATAATAATAATAATAATAATAATAATAATAATAATAATAATAATAATAATAATAATAATAATAATAATAATAATAATAATAATAATAATAATAATAATAATAATAATAATAATAATAATAATAATAATAATAATAATAATAATAATAATAATAATAATAATAATAATAATAATAATAATAATAATAATAATAATAATAATAATAATAATAATAATAATAATAATAATAATAATAATAATAATAATAATAATAATAATAATAATAATAATAATAATAATAATAATAATAATAATAATAATAATAATAATAATAATAATAATAATAATAATAATAATAATAATAATAATAATAATAATAATAATAATAATAATAATAATAATAATAATAATAATAATAATAATAATAATAATAATAATAATAATAATAATAATAATAATAATAATAATAATAATAATAATAATAATAATAATAATAATAATAATAATAATAATAATAATAATAATAATAATAATAATAATAATAATAATAATAATAATAATAATAATAATAATAATAATAATAATAATAATAATAATAATAATAATAATAATAATAATAATAATAATAATAATAATAATAATAATAATAATAATAATAATAATAATAATAATAATAATAATAATAATAATAATAATAATAATAATAATAATAATAATAATAATAATAATAATAATAATAATAATAATAATAATAATAATAATAATAATAATAATAATAATAATAATAATAATAATAATAATAATAATAATAATAATAATAATAATAATAATAATAATAATAATAATAATAATAATAATAATAATAATAATAATAATAATAATAATAATAATAATAATAATAATAATAATAATAATAATAATAATAATAATAATAATAATAATAATAATAATAATAATAATAATAATAATAATAATAATAATAATAATAATAATAGACTCTTGAGTGGAAGGCAACCACTAGGCGAGGTTAACGCCTTAGGCGTTCTCTACCACCTAACCCTTAGAGCTCCATTATTATGTGGTCAAATTCTCAAATAAATGAGGATAAAATTCCATACCTCGGCTGGGATCGAACCCACGCCCTCCTGATTACCAGGCGAGCGTCTTGACCTGTCATATGACAGGTTTCAGCAGAACCTCCTCCAGCTTTCTCGATCTTGGGCATCATTCTTCATTTGTTCATAAGTCCTTCCTCTTAAGATGTCTGTCAGCATACCAAACTTCCTTCTTCCCCTCGATCTTATGTCACTGTATAATAATTGTATATCTGCTGATGCTGAAGTCGAAGTCTTTATTGATGGGAGTTTTACCCCTAATTGGCCGTCAGGCTACCCGCCTCCTCATAGGAACCTCGCCCAGCCTAACTGTGCCCGGGATAAGCCAGTAGTCAGCACCACGCAACAGTCCAGATGGTCACCCGTCCGGATACTAACCATGTGAAACGTTGCTTAACGTTCAGTAGTTCATTGAGAACTGGTAGATTCAACGTGTTATTGCCGCAAATTTTTACGATAGCTCGTTACAGAGTTCTCAGATAAGGGGATTTTCTTGTTATGGTTAACGAAGTGACCATAATGACTTTATTTGCCCAGAAATCGCCAATAATGAGGGGTTTTTTTTTTTGAAGTTTTTGGTCATAGAACATTATGGCTCCTTTCTCAACTCAGCCTATAATGGGTATATCGGTATATTTGTAGCTATTTAGTTTATTTAGGACTCATGTTCCCCCTGTATCCATTTATCTATGTACATACATTGTACATAATGAACGTAGGTATACGAGTGCCTACGAGGTACCGCCTATTCTAATTTTTCACTAAATAGCACTCGGTGACATTTGTTGTAAAGTTCACGAATTTCTGCCTCTGACTGGGAGAGTGTGAACATTTGAACTTTCGTCTACGCCATTTCCATTTACCACGCTGTCATATAACTATGATTTTTTGTTTGATTTATTCAAGTGTGCCTTATTATGATACTAACTTAATATGATGGACCTGGGCACAGGATACTGGGGCAGATTTCTGTCTGAACTTTAGCAATGTCAGGCCCTTGTCCAGAGGTCATGGACTAAACGGGCTGGAGGCAATGTTCTAGTCTGTGCACTAGATTCTGGTGGACAAGTCAATGGGTTGGGACTGGGCCTGGTCTTTTGGAAAACTTTACTCTGATGCCGTCTGGTAGCATACCGTAAGGTGAGATAGGTCTCATGGTGCTCTTTAGGAAAAGGTCGCCAAAGTCAACAGCTCGGAAAAACAAGGCTGGATAATGACATTATGTTTTTCGTACAACTTTTTTTTTCTGCCTGCACCTACCTACTAACGTACGTAATTGATGGTAATTGGGCGGACAGTATAGGTACCTAAATATAACATGGACTTAGTGTGTTATTACCTATTAGTTTCATTGTCATTACCTCTGTGTTATTTTCACTATTGCTACTTCAGTTACGTTCTACTCTAAATGCTACGATATTTTCTCACATCATTATAACTTAGCCTCTGGCTAGGAATTGTCTAGATTCTATTACCTCCCCTCCTTAAATCTACTTAAAGACATAAAAAAAATGTGTTACGTTAATACATTAAGTAAATAGCAATTAAATCCATAGCAATTCTACTCTAAATGCTACGATATTTTCTCACATCATTATAACTTAGCCTCTGGCTAGGAATTGTCTAGATTCTAATACCTCCCCTCCTTAAACATACCTACTTAAAGCCCTTCATAGAAAACCAGAACAACAACAATGGTTTGAAGAAAGAAACCTTAAGGACTGACCGGAAAAAGGCTGGAATTTCTCAAGAGCTTTAAATAAATGGGTCATGAATACAAAATTTGAAGAATAATATTATGATAATGTACCATTGTACCTATATTATGTACGGTAAAGGTAGAGAAGTAGAGACCGAGAGAAGAGAAGACCAATGAAAGAGAGGTGTACAATAAATTCACCTTGTTACATAAATACTTTGACAAATAAGAAATCCCCCCCCTCTCCAAACCGGTCAGGGTAGACAGGAGGGGTTAAATGTAAATTTACATTGAGAATGGTCATGTACGAAATGTTGCAACATAAGAGAATTATCTACTGAATAATGTACAAAATGTAGCAACATAGGTGAACTATGTACTGAATATTCACAACATGTAGGTAGGTATACAATAGGTACATACTTTGGTACATAAAGTACATTACAATATCATCAATCTAAATTTGATTATTTTGTTCTGACATGACACATTCCTAGGGTTTCTTTTCGTGTTTCTTTATGCAACAGGCTTCGGGCTAAGGTCAGCCATGAGTTCCTGTGAGAATAACAGAAACTGGAGTGGGGAGGTTTGTGGCCCCCCTTTCTGACAGGGTTTTCAGGCCACCGGGAGACTGACGAAGACTGATGCGTGTCCATTAAGTGGAACCTTTACCATAATAGGGCTGTTGGTGGCCTTTTAATTTTATTCCTATAAGCTTTGTTAAATAGATTTAATACCTATTTGAGGTATAGGATGTTAGGATATAGGGTGCTGTAAATTCAGGAATATTTTCACTAACTAGACACTTTCATGTCCGTGAGATAGGAAAGGCACCTATCTAACAGTGTTTGGAAGGATTGGGGTTTAACCCTTTAGACAGCCAGAAACAATATCTGGGCTCCTTGCTTGTCCTTACAGATAATTTTGTGTACCTAATTATTTTCACTGTGAGAAGCAGTCTCCGTGGTCAACTTGGTATTCCACTAGGATTGTATTCTGGAGGTCCCAGGATCAATCCCTGGCAGGGTCAAAGTTTTTCAGCACAGGCTCGTTAGTCGTGAGGACAATTGAGTTCCGAAGCTACTTTGAACGATTACACGAATAGCCGCCATGGGGGAAATTATCACCGCATTTCCTAAAGAAACTCTCTAATAGTTTTTACCAAAAATACATTATTTAGAAACAATTTTTCACCCTGTAAAGTGACATCTTTCTGACACCATCCCGTATGAACGAACTTGTTTATTCAAAACCATTTAATTTCGTCTTCTTCCTTTCTTAATTTTTCTCAATATAAAAACTCCTTAAAACACTCTTTAGACAAATTCTCCAGCAGTAAAATATTCCCTTGGGGACAGACACAGAGACATGAGTTAGTTTTGTTTTTATATCCATGTGAGTTTTTTAATCCCGTATCAACATCAGCACATGTGAAATCCATTGTAACCCTAACGTTTTGTGTGTGAAGGCAGACATATTGTTTTTATTACAAGCCAAGTGTAATAAAAAATGTATCGGGATGAATCTACCCCACCAGGTTAGTTTATTATCGTTTTGTGTCGTTCATGGAGAAATGAATGTAAGTTCTCATAATATCGCATGCATTGTGGTAGGCAATGAAAGTTTTCAAATATCTTGAATCATTAACGCCAAAATTTGATTTTGGGCCCCAAAGCTTGAGGTAGTTCGATGAGGAATTTTGGAATGAGAAATCGTTCAAAATCGCCGAATCTTTTTATCCTAATTCTCAACAAATACTCACACTTTCTCATCTCCTTTGTCTGGGCGGATGACAGCAATTATCGACAACCATCTCAATCTAATCTCGTCTTTCTGCTTCAATAATTCTACTTAGTCTTCTTCTACCTACCTACGTCTATAAATAGAGTTTAGTGTAGACTCCCGAGAATGTAATGTAGGTAGAATCAGCTCTGTAAAACCGTAACATACCCGCTAAATATGGGTCTTCATCTCCCTTTCTTCCTGAAGGATACTCATCACCCCTTCGGAGCTAAAAAACAAAATATTGCAGTTAGGGTGGTTACAGCAGATGATAAATCTTTCATAAAATTGTATTTAAAAACTATAACTTATACCATTTTTTGAAGCAAAATAATAATAAAAAGTGAATTATTGTTTTTAACTAAAAAAAAAAAAAAAAAAAAAAGTTTACCTTCCT
The DNA here is from genome assembly GCF_000475195.1 of Diaphorina citri. NCBI lineage: Eukaryota > Metazoa > Arthropoda > Insecta > Hemiptera > Psyllidae > Diaphorina > Diaphorina citri. The sequence goes on along the minus strand of NW_007381120.1, from coordinate 7,244 downwards.
ACCTCCCTAACAACAGGATTCTTTTTCCTCCTTCTTTCGCCTTACGCGATTTATTTTTGGGCGTCCGCACAACCAACTTCCTCCCATTTATATTGGCATGTTTTCCTAAAGGAGTGTTTAGGTGATTTCAGTAAGATACGATTTTTTGGTCATCAAAAGGTGTGAATTTATGTCCTTGAAGACATTTCCGTTCAAACGAGGATCCGCCCGAAGGCCCACTTTGTTTTGTTACCATAGTTTACTGCTATGTTGAATTACATTTGGTGTTTCGGCGGATATACTTTGTAAAACTTAGCTAAGGTACTGTACCTTATTTGCTGCCGTTAAACGACATTTTGTGGATACAATTTGAATTGTTTTGAAGTTACTGCATAGATAGCTGGTAGATCTGGTAATTTAGGTAGACACTAAAAAAATATATTAAAGCAAACCTGAGGACACACACACACTCGCCATTTTTTGTCGAGATTTTATAATATTGCGTGATTAATTTTTTATTTTGATAAATATTTTGCAGAAAAATAGTCCCAGCACATTATTTTCCTTGGTTAGTCTCATAATGATTGAAAAATTATGAGTTTTGAAG
>NW_007381120.1:0-6506 GCF_000475195.1 Diaphorina citri | reverse complement strand
TTGTTTTTTTTTTTTTTTTTTTTTGCATTATTTATGACTTTTCAAGAAGAATAAGATGATAGCAGAAAAAAATAAACCAAAATTTTCGTTTGTGTTGTCATTAACAACTTCACAATTTTGTTTGTGTACTCCTTTTTGTATTTTTTACAAATACCTTTTTTTTATGGTTTGAAGTGTATTTAATGTTTTTCGTTTTTAGGGATACGCAAAAGTTGGCGTTTGAACATGGTATAACTGAGATTTCAGGAGACAATGAAATTTTTTTTTTTTTTTTTTGTATTTTTTAGAAATACCCATTATGGTTTGAAGCGGAGTTCAAAGTGTGTATTAAATTTAATGTTTTTCGTTTTTAGGGATACGCAAAAGTTGGCGTTTGAACGTGGTGTAACTGAGATTCCAGGAGACAATGAAAGTCATTGCTTGCTCCTTGAATCAAGATTTTTATCTTTCTCCAAAACAATCTTTCATACTTCGGGTGTTGTTTTTAATTTCAATTTTGTATAAAAAGGAACTCTTATATTAATTAAAAAGTTGAAACTTTTTCACATCTTACTCAAATCTTCTTATTCAAGAGTTTGAGACAATTTTCTAAGGAGGTTTTTAATTTGAAAAGCACTGCAGTCGAAAAAGTTTTTCAAAATAAATTCGAGCTTTTGAGTTAGAAGTTACAAAATGTGTTCATTCTTTGTCTAGGCAGGTAGCTATTGTGAATGGTAGATAGGTAGGTAACTACGTACCTATTTTCCATTCTCCCTCTTTGTCTCTCTTCCTCCCTCTTCTCTCTCTCCTCTCTCTCTCTCCTCTCTCCCTCTCTCCTTCTCTCTCTCCCTCTCTCTCCATCCATATCCTTTCTTTTTTCATAAAAAAAAAATTCAAAAGGAAAGAGTAAAAAAAAGGTCTACAGTTCTACACTGAGATTTATGGATATGTACGATACTGGACGTTAGGTGTAATTAATTAAAAGGGAGAAACATAACGAGACCTCAGGGAAGAGGGGGAGAACGGAAAAAATCCCTGAAAAATCCCAGTAAAACTGAAAATGTAAAGCTATTCCTCCCTCCTATTCCTTCTCTCACATTCTCCCTCGGTCCCTCCCTCCCTCTCTTTCTTTCTCTTTCTCTCTTTACCCCTCTTTCTATTTCTCTCCCTTTATCCCTCTTCCCCTCTCTGTTCTCTTCCCCCTGACAAGTTAGTCTCACTGGTAACAGGCACATTTCTCCCTTTTCAAATCTTTCTCTTTTTGTCCGCTCTATTCTTACTTTCTCCCACTACTACTCGGTTTTCTTCATTCAATTCAATTCTTCTCTTTTTCTTTCCTTTTTCTCTTCTTCCCATTTCTTTTCATTCTCCTTCTTGTTCATTTCCTCCTCCTCCTCCTCTCCTTGATCAGCCCAAGCTGGGGGCCCCGCGCCTTTGAAACTGCCCCGGGCCCCGCGGGGGGCTAATCCGGCCCTGCCTGTAACACTGAAAATGTAAAGCTATTCCTCCCTCTTATTCGTTCTCTCACATTCTCCCTCGGTCCCTCCCTCCCTCTCTCTCTCTCTCCCTTTCTTTCTCTTTCTCTTTCTCTCCCTTTCTCCCTCTTTCCCTCCCTGTTCTCTTCCCCCTGACAAGTTAGTCTCACTGGTAACAGGCACATTTCTCCCTTTTCAAATCTTCCTCTTTTTGTCCCCTCTATTCTTACTTTCTCCCACTACTACTCGGTTTTCTTCCTCCTTTCCTTTCTTTCCTTTTTCTCTTCGTCCTATTTCTTTTCATTCTCCTTCTTGTTCATTTCCTCCTCCTCCTCTCCTTCTTCTTCTTCTTCTTCTCTTTTCCTTTTTCTTCTTCTCTTTTCCTTCCTCTTCTCTTTTCCTTTTCTTCTTCTTCTCTTTTCCTTCTTCTTCTCTTTTCCTTCTTCTTCTCTTTTCCTTCTTCTTCTTCTTCTTCTTCTTAGCATTTTTATATAGCAGTTTTACGACATGGAATAGTCCAAATCTACAAATTTCGTATTATTTTATTAAGGTGGTCTTCAGTTTTATGAATTGTAACATTGCGTTGCGTCGTTATATCCATAAATATTAGTGGATGTGCCCAAGATACTAATTTTCTATTAGGAAATTCAACATGGTTTTCATCTGCATCTAGATTTTTGTGGATTCCAAATCAAATCTTCAAATACCCGTCTATCACAGTCGGTCTTTTCGGATCTATTGAATATTTTCATCTTCTAGAAAACCCGGAACTGTAGGAGACAAGTCGAATTCGTTTTGGCATATATTATTCTGATTCGACCTTGAGAGTGTCCAGAGAGAGAACATTGTATAAATTCTCAACATTATGCAGAGATGACTCAACAGTGTCTAAACACCATCATAAATTACAGCTATGCTAATAACAACAACTGCTATAACAATAACTGTTTTGATAGCAGCGTGGGGGTAGATCTCAAGTATTGTCAGTCTATGCGTTAATGAAAGTCAGAAGATCAACACAATCCAACTTGTGAATTGAGGAAGTTCTCACAGATGTGGTAGGTACCTTACCTACCTTTTTTTCTTTAATTAACTTTATTTTTATTAAGTATGATAATTTTTTACATTTAATCCAAGGCCAAAGAATATTCCTCATGATTAGTATCAACTTTGCCACCCCCTCATAAAACCAATAAATTGTACATAATATTATGTTGACTTGTCACCAAGATAAAAAAAAAAAAAAAAAAATCCACATTTGTTCGTTTGGATTTAATATTACAAATTAGGCAATGTTCTTATCTTCTTGTTTAGTATTAACAATCAGGGTGCCAATTGCAATAAATTGGCGGTAGCCAAAGTAAATTCATAGGTACCTGCAGAGAACTTCAAATAAGCAAATAATATCCGGGACAATCGTATTTTAACACTTGGATTTAGTAATCTGATTGGCCGAAAATTTTTGAAATCAACCAATCAGATTTTGCTTAAACCAAGAGTTATATTTGCAAAATTTATTTTTCATACACTTCGGGTTTCGAGGACCAACATAATACCTATCCAACTGTTCCTAAAGGTGGTATAACAATAACAAGGTAATAACTTTCAAAATATCTATGTCCTCTGGTTAGAAGGCCATAATTTATGGGGAGACTTTTAATTTCCTGTGTGTCCGTGTAATCTTCCTACACCTCTGTATACATTTCAGAAGGATACCACCAACAGGAATATATATACAGGGTGGTCAGTTTGAATTTTGGAAAAAGTCACTGGTGGCACAATCTTGATGTAGAAAGAAAAAATAAAATATAATAACAGACTGCCCAAAATTTGGATTGTCAAAATGACATAGCATAAAATTCAAACAAAAGTGTTATCTATCAGGTTATAAATACATATTTAAAAAATACACTACTCTTCAAGAAAAATCTACCTACACATAAAGGAAATTTTCTTATTAAATTTAGGACCTGATTGGACCTTGGGGCCACTTAAGGGCCCTCAGCTGAGTGAATTCTTTAGTTCACTGAAGGATATCGGTTTTTGGCGATACATTGGCAATACTTAATGCCTGATATGTGTGAATTTGATGCCTGATATGATATGTGTGACGATAATATTTGTGGCATACCGGATGAAGCTGGTATCGCCTTTATTTTGGTTATTGATCCTGATTCCTATACCTACGTATAAGTAGATAATTATGTACCTATATCTACATCATTTCCATCAAAATGCATCAGCAAGTCAGTGCTGGTAATGACACTACTGGTCGCTTCTCTTCCAAGCAATGTATTCCCATGTCCCATCTGTAATCCTACAGGAATTTGATGCAGCTTTGTGCTGACCACTCTCTCACATGAGGAAACACTCAACTCAACTGTTACAAATTTTACTGCTCCAAATCTAAATACAAGTCTCAATTGTTTTCAATTCAATGGATGACTCACATGTTACATAATATTTTGTACTTATATAATTATCTACATAAATATGTTAAGAGTAAATTTATGTTCATTTCCCATCTCGTTGTGGATATGGTTTTCATCAATGTAGCAATGGAATCTAATCGGACAGTATTGATTGATTTCGGATGTTTGGATTTTCGTTGTTGATGGTTGCGTTACTTGTCTAAGTTTGGAAACAAATGGGTGAGCCTGAGTGATATGCGCGAAATTTTGACTGTTGTACCTATACCTACTTATTTCTTCAATAAAATTATTATCAAAAGCTGCAACTCATCTTACGCTGCTTACTTATGTTGATATTGTAATGTTATTTGATCGTTTGTTTGCTCAATCCTGTAACAATCGACGGAAATTGGAAATACGTACATTTCTGTATCGAATATCGTCGATCCTCTAAAGTTGCATAAGGTAATTGTACAAAAAAGGTTCCAGCTCTCCAAAACTTATAGGTTTTCAACCACAATGTTGTTAAAATCAAGAGAGACCAATCTGGAAGAAAGGTTCCAGGCTCTCCAAAACTTGTACCTACTAGATTCTCAACATTTCAACTACCCGATTGTTCAAATTGAAGAGGAAAAAAAATCTGGATACAGATTTACCCAACACAATGTAAATACTCAAGCTAGAAAAACAGAAACGTAACACGAGCCAGAATGGGTTTGATTTTTACCTCAAAACTGAATAAAACTGAACAGAAATGTACAAAAAGTGTGCGTATCACTAACGACAGTACTGGTGGTTTTTACTGGTAGTAGGCTAGCAGGTAGGTATTATTTTAAGCAGGATAGGAGAAGGAGGAGAGAGGAAGAGTTTACCCGGGTATCGTTTATGGCTAAGTCCATTTTCTAACGCGTCAATCGTTTTACTACACTTATAACTGGACAGCATTAAGCAAAAAAGAACCATCCATAAGGGAATTGCCTGGTTCTGAACCATCCATGAAGCAATTTCCCTAATGGATGATACCTACTTTTCTGCTAAATGCTGTCCAACTTGCAATTGCAACTCATATTTGTACCTAAATAGAAGCAGGAAAACTGCTCAAAGCAAGTGACCATTGAATTTGTTATGCGCAATTTTACTGTGGTTGAGTTCTTTTGGAATTGTTTCAAAATATCGACACGCCAGGGTGCTTACTTCATCTTGTAAGGCCGTATTTACATACTTACATGACTTACCTATGCATACTTACTCCGCTACCTACTTACATAACTATGTATTGTATTTACCTGTATCTAAGTATATGTACATCTTTTTTCTCGAAATAATTTGTTTATCCGGATATCGGTTATTTTGGCGATACATTGGCAGTACTTATGAATTTGAAGCCTGATGTGTGTGACGATAATATTTGTGGCATACCGGATGAACCTGATATCGCCTTTATTTAGGTTATTGATCCTGATTCCTATAGGTACCTACGTATAAGTAGATAATTATGTACCTGTAATAGGTAGGTGTGGTTGAGTTCTTTTGGAATGGTTTCAAAATATCGACACGCAGGGTGCTTACTTCATCTTGTAAGGCCGTATTTACATACTTACATGATTTACCTATGCATACTTACTCCACTACCTACTTACATAATTGTGTATTGTATTTACCCGTATCTTAGTATAATATGTACATCTTTTTTCTCGAAATAATTTTTTTACCCGGATATCGGATATTTTGGCGATACATTGGCAGTACTTATGAATTTGATGCCTGATATGTGTGACGAACACAAATACCAATAATATTTGTGGCATACCGGATGAACCTGGTATCGCCTTTATTTTGGTTATTCATCCTGATTCCTATACCTACGTATAAGTAGATAATTATGTACCTGTAGGTAGGTATGTACCCATATCTACATCATTTCCATCAAAATGGATCAGCAAGTCAGTGCTGGTAATGACACTACTGGTCGCTTCTCTTCCAAGCAATGTATTCCCATGTCCCATCTGAAATCCTACAGGAATTTGATGCAGCTTTGTGCTGACCACTCTCTCACATGAGGAAACACTCAACTCAACTGTTACAAATTTTACTGCTCCAAATCTAAATACAAGTCTCAATTGTTTTCAATTCAATGGATGACTCACATGTTACATAATATTTTGTACTTATATCTACATAAATATGTTAAGAGTACATTTATGTTCAATTCCCATCTCGTTGTGGATATGGTTTTCATCAATGTAGCAATCGAATCTAATCGGACAGTATTGATTGATTTTGGATGTTTGGATTTTCGTTGTTGTTGGTTGCGTTACTTGTCTAAGTTTGGAAACTAATGGGTGAGCCTGAGTGATATGTGCGAAATTTTGACTGTTCTACTTATTTCTTCAATAAATTTATTATCAAAAACATGGCAAAGATCACAAAGTGTGCAACTGTTGTCTAAAAGTAGGTAAATGTTCACTGAACACCAGGGCCGGATTAGCCCCCCGCGGGGCCCGGGGCAGTTTCAAAGGCGCGGGGCCCCCAGTTTGGGCTGATCGAACTTAAAATTTTCAGTTTTTTTTTTTTTTTTTTTTTTTTTTTGGGTAGATATGTGCCTCATGCTTTGTCACAAGTTAATTTTTGACGTACCTAA
>NW_007381119.1:0-15787 GCF_000475195.1 Diaphorina citri | reverse complement strand
TATACAAACTGTCTCCCCTGACTATTGACGATATAACAAAAATAGCAGGGCTTTAGCTTCTCTCTTCCTTCTGGTCCTATCCCTCTTTCGGTCGGCAAGGCTCTCTTGCTTGTAATAGGGGTTGTCCTATATTTAGACGGGCCCGCCCCTTAGCTTGGGCGCCGGATCGCGAATGTTCCGTCTGCGGTGATGGTTGATTCGAATTATCTGACCGATTTGTCTCCGTATTCCCTATCTTATCTTATAATAGGAACAAATAGGACGGAACTTACTCTGATTTTCAGGGTAATGGGGTTGCGTTGACAGATTGTTTCCAGAGCACATAAAATATCCAAATTCTGGTTCTCACATTTAAAGGAGGATCCGAAAAACCAACGGCATACGGCTTTTCTGCTTTCTCGTCTCAATAATGCTAATGATAATAATAATAATAATAATATAATTATAATAATAATATAATAAATAAAAATATATAATAATATAATAATAATATAATAATATAATAATAATAATATAATATAATAATAATATAATAATAATAATTATAATAATATAATATTAATAATAATAATATAATAATAATACTAAATAATCAATAATAAATAATAATAATATAATATAATAATAATAATTCATAATATAACATAATATCATAATATAATAAATCATAATAATCATAAATCATAATATATAATAATCATAATAATCATAATAATCATAATAATATACATAATATCATAATAATCATAATAATAATAATATCTAATATTCATAATAATCATAATAATCATAATAATCATAATAATATAATATATCATAATATCATACATAATCATAATAATCATACTACTCAATAACTATCATAATAATCATAATAATCATAATACATCATAATATATCATAATAATCATAAATCATAATCATAATAATCATAATGCATATCATATCATAATAATCATAATCATACATCATAATCATAATCATAATCTATCATAATCATAATCATAATCATAATATTAGTCATAAATCATAATCATAATCATAATCATAATCATAATCATAATCTAATCATAATCATAAATCATAATCATAATCATAATCATAATATAATCTAATCATAAATCATAAATCTAATCATAATCATAATCATAATCATAATCATAATCATAATCATAATCATAATCATAATCATAATCATAATCATAATCCATGAATTAATCTATAATCATAATCATAAATCATAAATCATTATCATAATCATAATCATAATTTCATAGATCATAATCAATAAGCATGTCTAATCAATCCCATAGATCATAAGATCATAAATCATAATCATTAATAATAACTCCACTAATCATAATCACGTATCATAGAATCATAAGTCATTATATATAATCATAGATCAATAAATCATAATCATAATCATATCATAATCATAATCATAATCATAATCATAATATAATCATAATCATAATCATAATTCATGTAATCATAATCATAGGGGTCATACATCACTAAGTCATAACTGCATAATCATATCAAATCATACATCATAGAATCAGTAATCATAATCATAATCATAATCATAATTCATAATCATAATCATAATCATAATTTCATAAATCTATGTGTAGATCGATAATCATACACGGGGATATTAGTGGGAAAAAAAAAAAAAAAAGTTATCTTTCCCCCCTTTCAAACATATAAAAAAAAAAAAAAAAAAAAAAAAAAAAAAAAAAAAAAAAAAAAAAAACAGTTCCCTCTATTGGAACCCTTTCGATTTCGGGACCCTTTCTGCTATCCTGTCCTCAACCTCTCTTCGATTTCGGGACGATAAAGGGAGGTCTCCCTTGTTAACGTTCCCTCTATCAAACTTCAAAAAAAAAACTATCTAGCAAGGTATCACAACTTTTCAGGCACATTGTAGAACAAATCACAATATTGGTTTTTAGAGTTGACACATTACTATGTTTACAATAGATGTTAATAGTATTATATGAATGTGTGGCTGCGTTCTATATTTCCAGCTATGCCTACTGACACCAAACGGTACTTTCTAATTTCCAATACCCATAGTGCTCACTGGGTCATTTTCTTCGTACATAGTCTTCGAGTACCTAGCTTCTAATTGACTGATGTACAATTACCTACATCATAGAACTATGTGTTTCCAATAACAGGTTTACTTATTTCGTAGCTTAATCCGACTTTTAGGGCTGTTTGCCCCTATAACTAAGCCTCGGATTGGCCTTTTTTTGTGTTATTTGGTGAGAGATAAATCAGGGCACTTTTTAGTTTTCATACTGTTTAAATGACAGCAGTCCTGAACTAATACTAATACTAATACTATTACTAATACTAATACTAATACTAATACTAATACTATTACTAATACTAATACTAATACTAATACTAATACTAATACTAATACTAATACTAATACTAATACTAATACTAATACTAGTACTAATACTAGTACTAATACTAGTACTAATACTAGTACTAAGGATAAAATCCGCCCCGGGCGGGAATCGAACCCGCGGCCTAGCGCTTACAAGGCAGACACACTACCAACTAAGCTAACTAGGCTGGCGGACACAGCTTTACAATAAGAAAACGAGTCTTAGGACTCCTAGGCTACTCCAACATGTTGGCTAAATGGTGAGGAGTTGGTGAGAATAGTTCTAAAGAGAACCTCAGTGTATGAATTGTATGATCCATACGTCTCTCTGCATGAATTCAATATTCTATGTGATTTCCAATATTCCAATACTGTCGCATCGTAAAGAAATCAATTATTTGTCCCTCAATCACTGACTATGGGCAGGAATCATGATCATCTTTACAATTCACACATTCCTCTATCTCGTCACAATACCAAACGCAGGTAGAAATCAGTGCCGTTAAACCGAAACTCCTGAACCTGCAGCCAATGATAGTCAAGTTTTTATTGAGAGTTGTTTACAGAGGGAAACTGATCGGAGAGAGAAGGGGGACAGGGTAGGAGAAAGCCAGCCGTTCCGAGAACGAACCTTGTCTGTTTAGGATAAAGTACACCCCGGGCGGGAATGGAACCCGCGACCTAGCGCTTACAAGGTCGAAGCGTTGCTCTCCAAGCGAAAAAGCTAACAAGAACTTTGTACCAAGTTAAAGGTCTTAAAAAATGATCGTGAAATAGCTTCAGGGGAAGGAATTGAAATTTCATGATTCTGCTTTTACAGACACTCTGTAGAATAAGCTCCGATACAAAATGTTCTTCTGATTTCGACTTTATTCGGGTTAAGTTCGTGAATACGAGGAGTTAAACAGGATTACACGTCCCACGAGTTAACCCCTTGGTGTCTGACAGGCTCCAAAACTACCGTAGGTGACGAGTAAAGGGCAGAGGAAGAGACTTTTTTTTACAGGGCTGGTCTCGTCTTAGGTCAGCCACTCACTATCAAGTAGACCTGACAGGTACCTACACCAGGTCAGGTCCGCCTGTCAGGTCTACCTGATACCTGATAGTGAGTGGCTGGCCTTAGTCTTATCGTCCCGAAATCGGAGAGAGAAGGAGGACAGGGTAGGAGAAAGCCAGCCGTTCCGAGAACGAACCTTGTCTGTTTAGGATAAAGTACGCCCCGGGCGGGAATGGAACCCGCGACCTAGCGCTTACAAGGCCGAAGCGTTGCTCTCCAAGCGAAAAAGCTAACAAGAACTTTGTACCAAGTTAAAGGTCTTAAAAAGCCAGCCTAGTTAGCTTAGTTGGTAGTGCGTCTGCCCTGTAAGCACTAGGCCGCGGGTTCGATTCCCGCCCGGGGCGGATTTTATCCTGATGGGATAATGTTCGTTCTCGGAACGGCTGGCTTTCTCCTATCCTGTCTTCCTTCTCTCTCCGATTTCGGGACGATAAGACCCTAGAGTTACAGTTCCCTCTGTCAAACCTCTTAAAAAAAAAAAAAAAAAAAAAAAATAGAGAAGTGGTCAATGTAATCAAATTAAAATGTTCCTTCTGATATTATGTTGTTTCATAGGTACCACCTCCCTCCCAAATAAATGAGGAGGTTCAACAGACCTAAAGCACCGTTCAAACCGGTGGAAAATTGGTATAATACGTCGGTGAAACCGTCATAATAAATTGGTATATTGGTAATACCGGTATAATTTATTGGCTTGAGATGTAAAGGCAGTGTTTTCCGCCCGCCAGTACACTCGACCGTAAAACACCAGCCTTACTCACTTTACACCGCTTTTTCACTAGATCTTAGCCTTTTGCGTACAGAATCAATTTCACCAGAATCGCTCTTACGGTAGGATTCATGTCCCACATGAAACTCAAGCGTTGTTGTTACAGTCAGACGTAAACAAAACATTTTTTTCAAATACGGTAGGATTCATGTGAGACATGAAACCTCCGAAAAGCGATTTGGGGCGGGAATCGAACCCGCGGCCTAGCGCTTACAAGGCAGACACACTACCAACTAAGCTAACTAGGCTGGCGGACACAGCTTTACAATAAGAAAACGAGTCTTAGGACTCCTAGGCTACTCCAACATGTTGGCTAAATGGTGAGGAGTTGGTGAGAATAGTTCTAAAGAGAACCTCAGTGTATGAATTGTATGATCCATACGTCTCTCTGCATGAATTCAATATTCTATGTGATTTCCAATATTCCAATACTGTCGCATCGTAAAGAAATCAATTATTTGTCCCTCAATCACTGACTATGGGCAGGAATCATGATCATCTTTACAATTCACACATTCCTCTATCTCGTCACAATACCAAACGCAGGTAGAAATCAGTGCCGTTAAACCGAAACTCCTGAACCTGCAGCCAATGATAGTCAAGTTTTTATTGAGAGTTGTTTACAGAGGGAAACTGTAAAATATAGGAAATTTTAATGCACCAGTAGGAACACTCAAAGACACATTGAATTTTAATGCACCAGTTTCTGATGAATCACCGAAGTCAAGCAACGTTACAACGTTGCGCGTGGTTGGTGTCAGAATGGGTGACCATATCTGGACCAATCTATGCTGCTTCCCTTTTTCAGCCACGCTTAAGCTCGTTGAGGTTAATGTGAGAAAATGGGTAGATTGTAGATTACCTCCAAATAGAGAGTATCTACAAAAAAAAAAAACTCCTTTGAATGCATCCCCATCGCACACTACGCTTTACAGTCAATACAGAGAATAGAGACAGCCAATACAGACAGAAGGCCTCGCGAGGTGCAAGGCCTCGCGCAGTTGGAACCAATGGCATAGCTAACAGTAGGTACACCAAATGAGAACTAGGGACTCAAAATGAATGAACCAAACTAAAAACACCAAAAAATCAATCCCTTCCCCCTACTCAAGCCACGCTACTGTGGACGACGTGCTGAAATCAAACCTGGGTGACGTTTTCCAATTTATTTCCATTCAATATTGAATCCAATGTGAGATGTGATGGAACTAAGGTGCCATCAGCCATAGAGGCCTGTCCACCATAAGTGTGTCATATGAGTGGTCAGTGGAAAAACAGGGTCGGACTGACTTGTGACTCTTGTGAGCGTTGGGAATGGTTAAAAATTTACCATCTTCGAGTGCGAAAAAATTGGGACAGTTTGCATCCAATCCCTTTTGGGCGTGGTTGGTATCCGGATGGTTGACCATCTACCATCCAGGCAATCGCGTGTTGCTGCCTTTTCCCGGCTTTACCTAGACTCGGTGAGTTGATGTGATGTGCTTTAAAAACCCACTCTTGTCCAACCCTGAACGCCTGATGAATGGTCTCAGATTTCAAAGATACTGTTTTCTGATAAATAAGAATCCTTTAAAGATTTCAATTTAAATCGAATAATGAATTGTGCATATTGAAAATTAAAATCTATTACTATGTTCCAGGCACCATTGGTTATCGAGTACGTGTTAACGGTTATACGTGTTGGATAGGTCACATACGTTTGTGGGTGATTCTGCAGAGAAAAAGGTTCCAACTTCAGTCTTCAGACCGTCTGGGAGACCTAGAAGTCGGAAGCCTTTTCCCCCCACACACATTCCAGCGGTCTGACAGACCTAGAACTTCTGGTCTGCCCAAAGTCGGAACGCGAGTGGCCGGCCTAAGAAAAATCTCTTTTCACGTTATTATCTACAGCCATACTCAACCTTTTTCGGTCGCGGGCCACATCTGAGTTTTCCAAGATACACGCGGGCCGCAGTTCACAAAACAGGTGTAGAACAGAACTGTAAACTGTATCTGTGTATAGGTATACAGCAGGTATTCCTACTATACATATTTGACACCAATTCGAATAAAAAGCCGTTATTAAAAAGAAAAAAAAAAAAAAATGACTAAGGGTTGTGTGATAGAGGTTGCTTTTTATTATGGAACCTACATACAATGAATAAAGCACTCAGCATTTTCAGCAAAGGTTGAGGTCATTAAACAGTCGCTCCTGGAGGCGCACAGAATAACAGTCCTAACACAAAGTAGCACGTCAACCAAGTTCACTCAAAACAATATCAAATCTTCCTGCGGTTTCCGAGGTGCTCAGTGGCCCATATGATTCGGTTCGAATCTTGTGGTGGCAGAAATATTTGGAACATGAGAAAATGAATCGGTCTGACGCGTTCCGAGAGACGGTAGATCCCGCTAAAAGATGACAAAATTAGTACGATATTAACGAGGACAGGGTTGTATTTATTGAGGTCCCGAGGGGCCCAGGATCCCCTCCTAGGGGTTTCACTTTGCTTCTTTACTGTGGGACGGTCTCCGAAAATTTGGAGCACCCACCCCCTCATACCCCCGGTACATCACTGATTGGACTCTTTTGAGGTCTTCTCCTCGATAAAATCCTGGACTTCCTGGATACAGGCCTGAACGACGATACCTTCACAAATATACATATATAAATTATATATTGCAGGTACGAGTATAAATTTCCGAAAAATCGGTTGAAGGTGAAAGATGAGGAAAAAAAAGAGCAAACTGAAGAACAAATAAATAAATGTGACAGCTCATTAGTCTCAGAGCTAAGGTTCAGATTGTGGTAGCCAGGGTTCAAGGATTCAAGGTATTTTGGACGGAAACTTCCGGGAAAATGATATTGTGTCAATAGAGAAATTTATTTATTTATTTTATTTTTACACAGTTTAGCAACAAAGGCCATTTGCGGCAAATAAATAAAGTGGCCTACAGTTCTTTCGGGAAGTTGTTTCTCTTTAAGAAACGCATGAGGGTAGCTACGGAGTCTGGATCATCTTTGAGGACATCAGAGAGGGTAGAATTCAGGAAGGAGTTGGGGCGGAAACGCATCTTTCGGCAGGACAGGACAATATGCTCTACTGTCAAGGGGACATTGCACTTGTCACAAACCGGTGGGTCTTCTCTTCTGAACAGGAACGAATGAGTAATTTTGGTGTGCCCAATCCTTAACCGCATCAGACACACTTCATCTAATCTTGATTTCTGGCAGGAAGTTGACCAGGGTGAAATGGAGGACTTGATTCTTCTTAGCTTGTTGTGAGTAATGTGAGTTGGGTTTGTAGCTGCCCAGGTACTGTTCCATGTCTGGAGGAAGTGCTTCCTAGTTAGGGACCTGATTTCTTCTAGGAGAAGGCGGTTGTGTGTGATGGGGGAGCCAAGAGTTGACTTTGCTTCGCGGTCTGCCGCCTCGTTCCCCGCTATTCCTACATGGCTGGGGCACCAGAAATAGAGAAATTTGAATTACCTATTTGTGGTCAATCTCGAGCCAGCATTTTCACAAATTTTTGTCAAGTCATAAAATTTATCTAGGTAGGATAATTATTGGGAAACGATATTAATTTGTGACAAGCATTTACGTAGGCTTAAAACAATTGAAAATTCCCTTCCTAAAATAAACTTTGCAAGCATAGACAATACCTACTGGTAGAAAATGAACTATAAAACAATACTAGTTCATAGTCAAGTACTAGATTGCTAGAAAATAAAAGTTGAAGCTAATCCTCCCATGCACTAGTTTTTGTGAAGGACTGACGTGATCCTTGGAGACCTGAGCTTATACAGAATGTCTCTAAAGTAACCGGGACTTTATTAGAATTGCTGCCTGCAAAAAGTAACTCTACCCCCGTCACAAAGACCTTAGCACGCATACAGTAAGTAATAATAATATAATAGTAATAATAACTCTCTTTCGTCTTTCGGCCATACGGCAACCAAAAAGCTAGGAAATTTACACTCTTGGTCTTAAACCTATAAAATACACGAGACCTTGTTTAGACAGTTGCGTTGGGGTAATGGGACTTTTTAGTCTCATTCAAGCAGGATAAACAAGGTATATTCTATTCTATTCCTTATGCCTCTGTTTAGCCAGTCTATTAAGCTTAGTTGGTAGTGCGTCTGCCTTGTAAGCGCTAGGCCGCGGGTTCGATTCCCGCCCGGGGCAAAGGTCTCTTCTTCATTCTTCCATTGAAATCCTGTGCTTTACAGATTCGCTAAACCCCTATAAAGCAAACATATTTTGGTGTCTCCACTATAGATGTTAGCTAATAATAATTATGTAGTTCAGTGGCTATAGAACTCAGACAAAAGGCCCCCCGGGGCGGGAAGCCTTAATTAACGATTAGAAAATCTAATAGAAAATTTGCAGGGTTTCGTAAAAATTGGACAAACCGTTCCGGAGATATCGTGAAATCGATAAAGGGAGGTCTCCCTTGTTAACGTTCCCTCTATCAAACTTCAAAAAAAAAACTATCTAGCAAGGTATCACAACTTTTCAGGCACATTGTAGAACAAATCACAATATTGGTTTTTAGAGTTGACACATTACTATGTTTACAATAGATGTTAATAGTATTATATGAATGTGTGGCTGCGTTCTATATTTCCAGCTATGTCTACTGACACCAAATGGTACTTTCTAATTTCCAATACCCATAGTGCTCACTGGGTCATTTTCTTCGTGCATAGTCTCTTCGAATGCCCAACTCTACTAATTGACTGATGTACAATTACCTACATCATAGGAGTGTGTGTTTCCAATAACAAGTTTACTTATTTCGTAGCTTAATCCGACTTTTAGGGCTGTTTGCCTCTATACCTAAGCCTCGGATTGGTCTTTTTTGTGTTATTGTGTAAGAGATAAATCAGGGCACTTAAATTCCATACCTCGGCTGGGATTGAACCCACGCCCTCCTGTTTACCAGGCGAGCGCCTTGACCACTACACCACCGAGGTAGGTTACATAGGTAGTAACAGGTTAAGGTTCAAAGTTCCTAAAGGTAGGTACGTCGAGTCATGTATATTAGGTTACAAGAATCTGATTATACCAAAAACTGCTCCCATTATAAACTGGGTAAGTAATGTAAGTACCTAGGGTATCAATAATCGATAGGTAAGTTACCGGTATACAGGATGGATCAGTCAACGCGACCTAGAAGTTCAGTGTGAATTATTTAAGGTGTGTCCAAACATAGTCGACCGGTCGTGGTAAGTAATGTAAGTACCTAGGAGCTTCGGGTATCAATAATCGATAGGTAAGTTACCCGTATACAAGATGGATCAGTCAACGCGACCTAGAAGTTCAGTGTGAATCATTTAAGGTGTGTCCAAACATAGTCGACCGGCAATTTCTTGACCCCGCCGGGAATCGAACCCGGGTCTCCCGCGTGCAAGGCGAGCGCAGTGACCACTACGCCATGGGAGCTGACAGTTACAGAGGTAGTATAACAGGTTAAGGTTCAAAGTTCCTAAAGGTAGGTACGTCGAGTCATGTATTAGGTTACAAGAATCTGATTATACCAAAAACTGCTCCCATTATAAACTGGGTAAGTAATGTAAGTACCTAGGGTATCAATAATCGATAGGTAAGTTACCCGTATACAGAATGGATCAGTCAAGGCGACCTAGAAGTTAAGTGTGAATTATTTAAGGTGTGTCCCAACATAGTCGACCGGTCGTCGATCGACGAGGTGAATCTATGTTGTCGAGGCAGTATGGACGGTTCAGTCGACATCGATCGACGGCCGGTCGACTATGTATGGACACACCTTAATCCACTAGATAAATTTGTAACCTAAATAATTCTTCTCCTTGTTCGCCATTTCCCGTGTACAGACGTTTTTCGTCTGCCTCTCAAAATCGATCGACGGCCGGTCGACTATGTATGGACACACCTTAATCCACTAGATAAATTTGTAACCTAAATAATTCTTCTCCTTGTTCGCCTTTTCCCGTGTACATACGTTTTTCGTCTGCCTCTCAATCAGCCCTAACTAGGGTGATTGCTTTGGGCTGCCATTCGGTTTTGGCTACAAATTTTACGAGTGGATGCCCTTCGCACTCAACTTTTACTATTTCTTTATATCAAGGGAAAATTCAGGCTGGTATACTCCCTGTTTTAAGTCCCACAGCTAATTGTAACCTAAATAATTACAAAATATTTACCTTCAATGTTATATTTAGAAAGTGGGGACATCACATTCGGACCACCCTGTATATTGAGATATTTATTGACTTCGGTGATCCCCCGCATCTAATGCCAGCTCGGTATACCCTTTTGGGCGTGGTTGGTATCCGGATGGTTGACCATCTACCATCCAGGCAATCGCGTGTTGCTGCCTTTTCCCGGCTTTACCTAGACTTGGTGAGTTGATGTGATGCGCTTTAAAAACTTACTCTTGTCCAACCCTGAACGCCTGATGAATGGTCTCAAGATTTCAAAATACTGTTTTCTGATAAATAAGAATCCTTTAAAGATTTCAATTTAAATCGAATAATGAATTGTGCATATTGAAAATTAAAATCTATTACTATATTCCAGGCACCATTGGTTATCGAGTACGTGTTAACGGTTATACGTATTGGATAGGTCACATATGTTTGTGGGTGATTCTGCAGAGAAAAAGGTTCCAACTTCAGTCTTCAGACCGTCTGAGTGACCTAGAAGTCGGAAGCCTTTCCCCCCCCCCACACGCTCCGGCGGTCTGACAGACCTAGAACTTCTGATCTGCCCAAAGTCGGAACGCGAGTGGCCGACCTAAGAAAAATCTCTTTTCACGTTATTATCTACAGCCATACTCAACCTTTTTCGGTCGCGGGCCACATCTGAGTTTTCCAAGATACACGCGGGCCGCAGTTCACAAAACAGGTGTAGAACAGAACTGTATCTGTGTATAGGTATACAGCAGGTATTCCTACTATACATATTTGACACCAATTCGAATAAAAAGCCGTTTTTAAAAAGAAAAAAAAAAATGACTAAGGGTTGTGTGATAGAGGTTGCTTTTTATTATGGAACCTAGATGAATAAAGCACTCAGCATTTTCAGCAAAGGTTAAGGTCATTAAACAGTCGCTCCTGGAGGCGCACAGAATAACAGTCCTAACACAAAGTAGCACGTCAGCCAAGTTCACTCAAAACAATATCAAATCTATTTTTGATGCATTGATTGTAGATTTTTTTCTCTTCCCACTCGGGTTACCAGGTTTGTTCTTCGTATTTACGAGATAAATCATAAAAAAATGGGGTTTTCAAATTTCTTCGCGTACCACCAGAAATGCTTCCGCCTACCAGAGATTGGGAACTCCTGTAATCTAGCCCATTATGTTCCGTACCACAGCCTCCTTATTGTACATTATGTATCAACATGATTATGTAGAACATGTTTTCTATGCCCTGTGTGTAAAAGTCGCATGCTCATCCTTCATTTTATACCGGATGGTCTCAAAGATAAGTACCCTTCTAGGCCTAGTGGGTATCAAACTAGGCTTGCAAGTCAGAGTTCCCGGATTCCCGGTGGGGTCGAAGTTTTTTTTCGGCTCTGTGCTTGGTGTTCGGGGTGCACTCAATTAGTAGCTACTTCAATCGAGTAGCGACCAGTGACGGGATAAGCAGTGTAAAAAGATGAAGTATGGAAATTGATTGAAATGGAGGCACTTAGAAATGCTGTGATATCCACCAATAGATTGAGAAAAGGCTCTGCTTTACCACAAAAAATTCATGAATTGATTGATTTGATTTGGTATCAACTTTTTTCTGCATGCCAAGCAAGCGCGTTTCGACTTGGCCTACCGTGCCATTTTTTGTCAGGCCACCCTGTGCATAAATTTAGTCGCGCGCTCATCTCACTACCAACTTGTAAGATACTTTTCCATACTTTGGTGATTTAGGGCACAGAAAGAAAATTAGATTAGTTTTCTGGCCCCATAGTGACTTCGGGGGCCTTCTTGGGGCCCCTTTTATTTCTCTGAGGACTAGACAGGAGTCATCATGATCCACACAGAGATGTATTAGAGTGTTAGCTTGGGTTTATATTTATAGTTTATACCTACCCGTACTAGAAATATCACCAACAGTATTACCATGCTAGGCATCAGGAATCTTAGAACGTGAGTGTAGTGTCGTGGAAAAAATGTCCCAATAATTTAGAAGAAATATATATCTCGCACATATAAAAATATATATCTCTCATATAAATGAGAAAACATGGAGGTATCCCACAGCGGGTATGGTCATGAGAGTTTATTTCAGCAACGATTGATATGGTGAGCTACTGAGCTCTTCAACCGGTGACCAAGTTCAGGAGATTGGTGGTTACTCGAGTACAATTCAAGTCATAAATTTAGTCAACAGCAAAAAAAAAAAAAAAAAAAAAAAAAAAACAGCGGATCCGTTTGGACTTTAGACTTGAAATTTTGCCAGCCTAGTTAGCTTGGAGGGTAGCGCGTCTGCCTTGTAAGCGCTAGGTCGCGGGTTCGTCCCGCCCGGAACGGATTTTATCCTGAACGGATAATGTTCGTTCTCGTCATATACCTAATTTATCTAGGTGTATGACTTGGGGAAGATATTTGTGACCAGCATATTTAAGTAAGCTTAACACGGTTATGTTGCTTCTTTCATTTCATTTTCATTGATACCCCAATATGGAGATATGGACCATTAGCCCGGATAAAGCTTTTCATAGACGAAGTATGCAAATGATAAATGTTTTTTATTTATTTAATATACCTTATTATACTGTCGGCTAAGACTAAAAAGTCCCATTATGCCAACAGTTTAAAAATCCTCATTTATTTACATCAATATAATGTTAGCAAATTTATATGTGTTCCGAGGTAGTGTTCCCCCAGTTCCTAGCTCAATGTTTATGTATTAAGATCAGTCTCCAGATGACTATGCCATTCACACCGGGCATTGCCTCTTCTGTCCTGGTGGACAAAACCAGGAGACCCTGGAAATTATGCCCACGAAAAGGATATCCTACGTAAGATTCTTTGTAAAACAAAAACTCTGTCCAAATCGGGTGGTTTATTATTATTACTATTACTTTAAGTTTCAAAGTAATGACACGAGTGCTACATTTTTCGAGGGGCTTAAAGTTTAAAGTCAACTGCTAAAGGTCTTTAATAACGGGGGTTTTACCCTTCATTTGGCGGCAAGCTTCACTCATTTGACGATTCCGAATCGATGTAACACATTAATTACCTCAACATGTCAATTGAATGAAATTGTAATTACTCACACACCAGTTTCGAAATCGTGTAATGCTTTCGTGAGTTTCATGGTTTTACAGTTTGACTGATTGGATAAGTGCTGGAATTTATCGCTGGGAAAACGACTCACAAGTTAGTGCCTTCGGAACGTATGTATTAATTATCCATTATCTCAGACACTAAAATTGTTAGTGGAGATGTCAATTTGCACATCTAATGGAATGACGTAACTTTTTTTCTGAAAATTACTTTTTCCCATCTTTGAAACCGCAAAAAAAAAAACAGCGGATCCGTTTGGACTTTAGACTTGAAATTTTGCCAGCCTAGTTAGCTTGGAGGGTAGCGCGTCTGCCTTGTAAGCGCTAGGTCGCGGGTTCGTCCCGCCCGGAACGGATTTTATCCTGAACGGATAATGTTCGTTCTCGTCATATACCTAATTTATCTAGGTGTATGACTTGGGGAAGATATTTGTGACCAGCATATTTAAGTAAGCTTAACACGGTTATGTTGCTTCTTTCATTTCATTTTCATTGATACCCCAATATGGAGATATGGACCATTAGCCCGGATAAAGCTTTTCATAGACGAAGTATGCAAATGATAAATGTTTTTTATTTATTTAATATACCTTATTATACTGTCGGCTAAGACTAAAAAGTCCCATTATGCCAACAGTTTAAAAATCCTCATTTATTTACATCAATATAATGTTAGCAAATTTATATGTGTTCCGAGGCAGTGTTCCCCCAGTCCCTAGCTCAATGTTTATGTATTAAGATCAGTCTCCAGATGACTATGCCATTCATACCGGGCATTGCCTCTTCTGTCCTGGTGGACAAAACCAGGAGACCCTGGAAATTATGCCCGCGAAAAGGATATCCCACGTAAGATTCTTTGTAAAACAAAAACTCTAAAATGTCAAAATCAGGTGGTTTATTATTATTACTATTACTTTAAGTTTCAAAGTAATGACACGAGTGCTACATTTTTCGAGGGGCTTAAAGTTTCAAGTCAACTGCTAAAGGTCTTTAATAACGGGGGTTTTACCCTTCATTCGGCGGCAAGCTTCACTTAATAACCTCACCCAGCACCCAGCCTGAGTGGTGCCGCGTCGGTAACATTCAGTAACCTCACCCAGCACCCAGCCTGAGTGGTGCCGCGCCGGTAACATTCAGTAACCTCACCCAGCACCCAGCCTGAGTGGTGCCGCACCGGTAACATTCAGTAACCTCACCCAGCACCCAGCCTGAGTGGTGCCGCGCCGGTAACATTCAGTAACCTCACCCAGCACCCAGCCTGAGTGGTGCCGCACCGGTAACATTCAGTAACCTCACCCAGCACCCAGCCTGAGTGGTGCCGCGCCGGTAACATTCAGTAACCTCACCCAGCACCCAGCCTGAGTGGTGCCGCGCCGGTAACATTCAGTAACCTCACCCAGCCTGAGTGGTGCCGCGCCGGTAACATTCAGTAGCACACGATTGTCCAGATGATATCCATCCGGAAACTGATGCATTAATATATTATTTTCATCAGTGCCCTAAATCTAAATCACCAAAGTATGGAAAAGTATTTACAATTCCATATTTTGACATGATTCGTCCAAATTCAAAATTCTGCTTTTCCATTGGCTATTACACTTGTAAGATACTTTTCCATACTTTGGTGATTTAGGGCACAGAAAGAAAATTAGATTAGTTTTCTGGCCCCATAGTGACTTCGGGGGCCTCCTTGGGGCCCGTTTTATTTCTCTGAGGACTAGACAGGAGTCATCATGATCCACACAGAGATGTATTAGAGTGTAAGCTTGGGTTTATAGTTTAATTCTCTACAACTGTTGAAGTCGTCCCAAAATCGAAGTTTTGAGAACGAACCTTATCTGTTTAGATAAAGTTCGCCCCGGGCTGGATTTGCGCCACCTAGCGCTTACAAAGCAGACGCGCTAACTTCTAGCTAACTAGGCTGGCAAAATAGTCACCGTAGTTCCCATACCTCTTTAGGCTATAGCCAATGTAGGAAATACAGAAGACTGATATGCTGTCCTAAGGTGCTTAACTCCATAAAAGCCCACTCCGAGGCTTATGTGTAGAGGCAAAGAGCCCTAAAGAATGGGTTAAGTTTCTACGAATCTACTGTCCTAGGTGGAAGTTATGCAATAATATCCTTTCTTGAATGTGAACAGTCAATGGTTAATAGAATTCGAACCCATAGCCAGACTTTACAGCACGAGTACAATACAGAATGACAGCCTCTCATCGTCAAATAGAATCAGCAGTTCTTAACCCAAAGTAGAACTATCGTTGACAAACAATAGATCAGCAGGCACTCACTATCAGGTTTCAGGTAGA
>NW_007381118.1:15880-16164 GCF_000475195.1 Diaphorina citri | reverse complement strand
TTTTTTCTTGAATTTGGATGCTTTTGACTTCGTGGAATTTTTACAGCTTCTTGAATTTTGATGATTTTTTTAGTCCGTAAAAATTTGGATCAATTTTGATTTTCTCTTGAATTTGAATGATTTTGACTTCTTGGAATTTTGGATCAATTTTGATTTTTTCTTGAATTTGGATGCTTTTGACTCGGAATTTTGGATCAATTTTGATTTTTCTTGAATTTGGATAATGACTCCGGGGAATTTTGGATCAATTTTGATTATTCTTGAATTTGGATGCTTTTGACTCC
>NW_007381118.1:0-8874 GCF_000475195.1 Diaphorina citri | reverse complement strand
GATTTTCCTTGAATTTGGATAGATGGACTCCGGGGAATTTTGGATCAATTGTTGAGAATTATGTTCTTCGAATGTTGGAGTGCTGTTTGACTCCCCCTGGAGATGTTTGCGAATTTCGAGTTTTTTCTTTGCAATTTGGAGGTGCTTCGTTGACTGTTGCTGTAAATTTTAGCAGCCTTCTTCGACATTCTGATGAGTTTTTTTAGTGCCGTTAAAAATTTGGATTAATGTTGATTTCTCTCTTATGTTTGCGAGTGATTGCTGCGTCAGATATTTTGGATCAATTTGTGTTGGATTTTTTCTTTGAAGTTTGGATCCTAAGATGATTCGCGCGGGAATTGTTGATTCATGTTTGATTATTCTTGGATTTGGATGCTGTTGACTTCGTGCGTAAGTTTTTACGCTTCTTGAGATCTTTGATCATTTGTTTTTAGTTCCGTAAAAATTTCGATCAATTTGATTTTCTCTTGAACTTTGATATGATTGTTTGATCTTCTTTTTGGAATTGGATCAATTTTGATTTATATCTTTGAATTGGATGCTCTTGACTCGGAATTTTGGATCAATTTTGATTTTCTCTGAATTGTTGGATAATGAACCTCCGGGAATTTTGGCATTTCAATTTTTGATTATTCCTTGAATTTGGATGCTTTTGGACTCCCTGCGAATATTTGGATCAATTTTGCGATTTTCTCTTGAATTCTGGGATGCTGTTGACTCGTGGACAATTTTTACAGCTTCTGGAAAGCGTCTTGATGATTTTTTTACGTTCGTCAAAATTTGGATCAAGAGCGCGTTGAATCTTCTGAAACTGATTGTTTGACTGTCTTATTGGAATTTTGATCATTTTGATTTTTTCCTTGAATTTGGCATACTTTTTGACTCGGCAAATTCTTGGATCATTGTTGATTTTTTTGAATTTGGATAATACTCCGGGAATTTTGATCAATTTGATTATTCTTGAATTTGATGCTTTTGACTCCCTGGAATTTGGATCAATTCGACTTTTCTCTTGAAATTTGCGATGCTTTTGACTTCGAGAATAGGAACACCTTTTACAGCTCTTCTGAATTTTGCGTGATTTTTTTAGTCCGTAAAAGAGTTGGACTCAATTCCTTGATTTTCTCCTCGAAATTTGAGAGAGTTTGCTTCCACCTTCGGAATTTGATCCAATTTTGCCATTTTTGCTTGAATATTGGATGCTTTTTGACTCGGGGAATTTTGGATCCAATTTTGGGATTTTTTCTTGAATTTGGATGCTTTTGACTTTGTTAAATTTTTACAGCTTCTTGAATTTCGATGATTTTTTTAGTCCGTAAAAATTTGGATTAATTTTGATTTTCTCTTCAATTTGGATGATTTTGACTGCGTAGAATTTTGGATCAATTTTGATTTTTCTTGAATTTGGATAATGATTCCGGGGAATTTTGGATCAATTTTGATTAGGTGGCGTAGTGGTCAAGACGCTCGCCTGTTAAACAGGAGGGCGTGGGTTCTATCCCAGCCAAGGTATGGAATTTTATCCTCAAAATATTTTGAGAATTTAACCACAGTAATAGTGGTAGCCTACTGCTGGAGTAAAGGGACTTTTCAGTCCTATGCGAGCAGTATAAATAAGCATTATTAATTATTATTATTCCAGGTACCCCCTCCCTTGAATTTGGATAATGACTCCGGGGAATTTTGGATCAATTTTGATTATTCTTGAATTTGGATGCTTTTGACTCCCTGGAATTTTGGAATTTCGATTTTTTCTTGAATTTGGATGCTTTTGACTTTGTTAAATTTTTACAGCTTCTTGAATTTCGATGATTTTTTTAGTCCGTAAAAATTTGGATTAATTTTGATTTTCTCTTCAATTTGGATGATTTTGACTGCGTAGAATTTTGGATCAATTTTGATTTTTCTTGAATTTGGATAATGATTCCGGGGAATTTTGGATCAATTTTGATTATTCTTGAATTTGGATGCTTTTAACTCCGTGGAATTTATACAGCTTCTTGAATTTTGATGATTTTTTTATTAGTCCGTAAAAATTTGGATTGATTTTGATTTTCTCTTGAATTTGGATGCTTTTGACTTAACGATTTACCGGTATTTTTTTAATCGATTTATCTCGGTATCTAGAAGTCGTAAAAGAAAAAGAAAAATTCCGTTGGTCCTCATTTTTCCTGCTCTATGACTTTGACACATCACCCAAGTAAGCGCAACTGATCTATTCCCAGTCAATTTTTGTCTGCACAATGTACTCACAAACTCTCTTCTCTTCCCCTCAGGACTTATTCTCAGTAGACCCCAAGTCAGGCTGGGTGTCAGTAGCCAAACCCCTATCCCGTGACATAGCGGTCAGTGTTAAGCTAAGCATAGTAGTGACAGATAACACAGCACCTATGTTACAACAAGGCATGGGTACTCTCATCATATCTATTATTGATGTTAATGATATACCGCCCGAGTTTGAACCACCCTGGACACGGGATGAACCTAACTATCTACTCGAGGTAAGAGATACGAATATTGAAGAATAAAGACTTTTTGTTAGCTAACTCCGACCCTGTATAAACGGGAAAAGGTGAAGAAAAAGAAGAGACCCCCCCCTCCCGTACTGTTTTAGAAACTAAACTGCATGTTGTTTCCTTTATTTTTTAACAGGGGTTTCTCTGTGGTTTAAAAAAAAATCAAAGTTTGGAATAAATTTCCAAAAGAAGTACCATCGTATCCGCCCCTGACCAAATACTATAGGTACCTCGGAACATAACATTTCACATCTAAGTTTTACGACTTCAATAGGACTGGAAACACCAATCTCCAGATCCAAATCCTCCACACTAACTCATAACTGCTATTTTACTTCAAGTTCTATATCACCCTATGTATTTCAGATTGAGGAAGAACAACCAATAGGAAGTCTCCTAGGCAAGTTTACAGCTCTAGACAAAGACTCCAGTATAGCATTGTATGTATTAGAACAAGATGGAGATATGTTCAGTGTCAATAACATCACAGGTAAGGGACTTGTGGCTTCAAGACCCGCGTTCGATAATTTAAACCCATTGAATTTGGGTGCTTTTGACTCCGGGGAATTTTGGATCAATTTTGATTATTCTTGAATTTGGGTGCTTTTGACTCCGTGAAATTTTGGATCAATTTTGATTATTCTTGAATTTGGGTGCTTTTGACTCCGTGGAATTTTGGATCAATTTTGATTATTCTTGAATTTGGGTGCTTTTGACTCCGTGGAATTTGGGATCAATTTTGATTATTCTTGAATTTGGGTGCTTTTGACTCCGGGGAATTTTGGATCAATTTTGATTAGTCTTGAATTTGGGTGCTTTTGACTCCGTGGAATTTTGGATCAATTTTGATTATTCTTGAATTTGGATGCTTTTGACTCCGGGGAATTTTGGATCAATTTTGATTATTCTTGAATTTGGGTGCTTTTGACTCCGGGGAATTTTGGATCAATTTTGATTATTCTTGAATTTGGATGCTTTTGACTCCGTGGAATTTTGGATCAATTTTGATTTTTTCTTGAATTTGGATGCTTTTGACTTCGTGGAAATTTTATAGCTTCTTGAATTTTGATGATTTTTTTAGTCCGTAAAAATTTGGATTAATTTTGATTTTCTCTTGAATTTGGATGATTTTGACTTCTTGGAATTTTGAATCAATTTTGATTTTTTCTTGAATTTGGATGCTTTTGACTTCTTGGAATTTTGGATCAATTTTGATTTTCTCTTGAATTTGGATGCTTTTAACGTCTTGGAATTTTGGATCAATTTTGATTTTTTTTCTTGAATTTGGATGCTTTTAACGTCTTGGAATTTTGGATCAATTTTGATTTTTTTTCTTGAATTTGGATGCTTTTGGCTCCGTGGAATTTAGAATCAATTTTGATTTTTTCTTGAATTTGGATGCTTTTGACTTCGTTGAATTTTTTACAGCTCCTTGAATTTTGATGATTTCTTTAGTCCGTAAAAATTTGGATTAATTTTGATTTTCTCTTGAATTTGGATGATTTTGACTGCGTAGAATTTTGATAGATTCCTGAATTTGGGCGTTCTTCTTTTGATACATTTAGTTTTGACTCTGTGGATTAATTTTCACTGTGTGAATATTTGATTGCTTCTTATATTTGGATATTTCTTGAATTTTGACGGTTCATTCAAGGAATTTTGGTTTCATTTTTGATTTTTTTTTTTTTTTTTTTTTTTTTTTTTTTTTTTTTTTTTTTTTTTTTTAAATGTAGATTTTACATCTTTTCTTCATACATCTTTCTTTCTTTGATTTTCTTTTAAATTTTGATGGCTTTTCACATCGGAGAATTAGGGGTTTTCTTTGATGCAATATTTTATGTTTTTTCTCTCACAGAACAATTTTGATTTTCTTTCGACGTCTTCACAAATTTTGATTTCTTTTTTAGAGTTTCTTTGGTGTGATGTATTTTGAGAGTTCTGGTAATTTCATGTGGAATGTGTTTCAGTCTGTGGAATTTGGGAAGTTTTCACGCAATAATATTTAGACTTTTTTTGACGTCTTCGGGGATTTTGGTTTCTTTGGTATGATGTCTTTAGGGTGAGGACTTGTGATAGCTCTGATAATTTCATGTGGAGTTTTTTAATTTGGAGTTCGTGAAATAATATTTGAGTTTTCTCTCGGTGGAGTTTTGATTTTCTTTTGAAGTCTTAAATTTCATGTGGAGTTTTTTAATTTGGAGTTCGTGAAATAATATTTGAGTTTTCTCTCGGTGGAGTTTTGATTTTCTTTTGAAGTCTTCATGAATTTAAATTTGTTGTGTGATTTCTATGTTAAATTGTCTTTGCATTGAAAAATTTCGGTTGTTCTGGTAAGTCTTCCCGAATTTGGATTTCTATAATGTAGAATTGTTGATGGTTTTCAACACATAACAATTTTGATTTTTTGTATCCTGTGTTTTTCTCCTTTTGAAGTGAATATTTTTTTGAAGATTTGGCTTAAATTTTGATAGTTGTTGTTGTTATGCTTGGAGTTTGAAATATTATGTGAAATTTTGATTATCTCTATCTTCATTTTTGACCTCTTGTTTTAAATTTTCCTTCCTATGCGTGTTGTCTTTTGGAATTTTTCTTGTTATGGAGTGAGGAACGTTGGAGTGATACTTTGTGTCTTCTTGTGGTAATATTTGGAGTTTTGACTATCCATGTTGTGAAATTTTGATTTTCTGGGGATATCTCAAATAATTTTCATTGTTTGTTGTGTAGTTTAGTATGTCTTCAGAAAATTTGATTTCTTGTTGTGGACTACCTACCTTTCTTTTGTGTGAAGTATTTAGGAATTTTGATTTCTTCTCTTGCAGTAAGGAATGTGGGAGTGATACTTGGAGTTTCCAATTTACATAGATTTCTTGTTTCGGATTTTTTGTGTGTGATGTTTTGTTTCTTTTGGAGTGAATAATTTTGATAGTTGCAATTTGTACTTGGATTTTGAATCTTCTTTGAATTTCTTTGTGATTTTCTTTTTCTGTGTTCTGATTCTAATTTGATGTGGCGTATTGATTTGTACCAAGTACCAGGAATTTCACATTGTTTACTTCTTGAGTCATGTCTTTTGGTTTCTTATAAAATTTGAATTTTGGTTCAGGTTGATCATTTTTTTTTTTTTTTTTTATTTTGATATTTTGGTGTTTTTTTGCGGTTTGTGATTTTTTTTTTTTTTTTTTTTTTTTTTACTTTGATATTTTCGTGTTGTTTTGCAGTTTGTGAATTGTGAGATTGATGTGGCCAGGATAATGTTTTAGATGAAAACATGTCTTTTTTTTGCCTAATTACCTTTGTGACAAATGAATACTGGCCTTAGTACATCCGAGGTCCCGGTAGAGGCGTAAGTTTTCGACTTGAACTGCTTTCATTTTTCAGGTTTCGTGTCTTGAACTTTCTGGCGCAGTGGCATTTATATTTATTAAATTTACGGGACATACAACATACCCATTTTGTATAAACTTCCCTGTAGTCAGTTGTCAGTAGATAAGCCTTAGTACATCCGAGGTCCCGGTAGAGGCGTAAGTTTTCGACTTGAACTGCTTTCATTTTTCAGGTTTCGTGTCTTGAACTTTCTGTCGCAGTGGTATTTATATTTATTTAATTTACGGGACATACAACATACCCATTTTGTATAAACTTCCCTGTAGTCAGTTGTCAGTAGATCTGGCGGCAGCGGATAACTTTCAAGTAAGTTATGTGCCTTACTTGACATTCCTCTTACACAGCACTCCCTGTTCTCATTTCAGAGTGAGTACAACGCTACAATAAAGGAGAACTCGCCAGGGGATACCAAAGTAGTACTGGTGTCCGCAGAAGACGCTAGCACTCCCTGTTCTCATTTCAGAGTGAGTACAACGCTACAATAAAGGAGAACTCGCCAGGGGATACCAAAGTAGTACTGGTGTCCGCTGAAGACGCCGACCTAGGAGATCTAGGCAAGGTTACCTATGATCTGGAAGGCGAATACAGTCAACTATTCCACATAGATGCTACTAGTGGACAGATAACGGTGGCAGAGTGAAGACGCCGACCTAGGAGATCTAGGCAAGGTTACCTATGATCTGGAAGGCGAATACAGTCAACTATTCCGCATAGATGCTACCAGTGGACAGATAACAGTGGCAGAAGATAATAGTATGCTGGACAGAGAACTGACAGAAGATATCCATCTGACTGTAGTGGCTAGAGATGAAGCACCGGAAGATACACAGAGATCTGCTAGAATACTTGTAAGTAACATACTAAAATATACACGTTTTTTAAGGAACCTTACTGAAGGTAAAAAAGAGGTTTGTTAAAGGAAATTGAACAACAGAGGTTAGAGGGATTTATAACAATAAAGTGAGAGCTCCTATCGTACCAAAATCGAAGAGAGGAGAAAGAGAGGAAAAGTAAAAGCCAGTCGTTCCAAGAACGAACGCCCTGGGCGGGAATCTAACCTGAGACCTTCCAACACGGGCGCGCTACTTTCCAACCTTATCTGTTTGGGATAAAGGTCTCCATATCCATCTGACTGTAGTGGCTAGAGATGAAGCACCGGAAGATACACAGAGATCTGCTAGAATACCTGTAAGTAACATACTAAAATACACACGTTTTTTAAGGAACCTTACTAAAGGTAAAAAAAAAGAGGTTTGTTAAAGGAAATTGAACAACAGAGGTTAGAGGGATTTATAAGAACAAAGTGAGAGCTCCTATCGTCCCAAAATCGAAGAGAGGAAAAAGAGAGGAA
Organism: Diaphorina citri; assembly: GCF_000475195.1. NCBI lineage: Eukaryota > Metazoa > Arthropoda > Insecta > Hemiptera > Psyllidae > Diaphorina > Diaphorina citri. The sequence goes on along the minus strand of NW_007381118.1, from coordinate 1,623 downwards.
AGGTAAAAGCCAGTCGTTCCAAGAACGAACGCCCTGGGCGAGAATCTAACCTGCGACCTTCCAACACGGGCGCGCTACTTTCCAACCTCATCTGTTTGGGATAAAGTTCTCCCCCGGGCGAGAATCGACCTTCAAAATAACGAGACGGGTATTTATTTCTAATCTTGTTATTTCACAGGTAAACATCAAGGAACGAACGCCCTGGGCGAGAATCTAACCTGCGACCTTCCAACACGGGCGCGCTACTTTCCAACCTCATCTGTTTGGGATAAAGTTCTTCCCCGGGCGAGAATCGACCCCGCGACCTTCCAAACTAACGAGACCTGTATTTATTTCTAATCTTGTTATTTCACAGGTAAACATCAAAGTGTTAGATGTAAATGATAACCGCCCTGAGTTCAAGAGTAAGACCTATCGTACTTCTATACAAGAGAACATAATCATCACTCCATCTCCTACTCTACTTACATTGGAAGCTACTGATTCTGATGAGAATCCACATCTCACATATAAGATACTGTCTGGCAATGATGATGGTAAGATAATGTGTACTAGTGGGTCAGTAATTTAAAGGATAGGGTTGATACGGGTTCTTCATGGGCCTAAAATCTATTCTAAATTTGTGAGAAAAAAATACTTTCTCATTCCTAGTATAACTGATTCCGATGAGAATCCACATCTCACATATAAGATACTGTCTGGCAATGATGATGGTAAGATAATGTGTACTAGTGGGTCAGTAACCTATAGGATAGGGTCATAGGGCTGATACGGGGTATTCATGGGTCTGATCGCTACCAAAATCTAAAGATCTCTTGAAAAATTATATATATAAAAAAATACTGTTTTAACGCCGTTTTTATTTCGGAGCAATGGAATAATTGCTTGTTCACACTCATTTGGCCTGTGCTGCAGGATGCCCATTCCGTAAAATGTGCTTTAATCTTCATCCTTCCTTCCAAACCAAACCAAAAGCTTCATCAAAATCGGACAAGCCATTAGAGAGTTATGGTGAAACCAACAAAGAGTCTTACAGAAAACATAAAAGTCGACAAAACAAAGAACCTAATTTTACTAACTTTTCTGTTATTCAGTTGTATTCTTACCTAGATATCTGATTTATCTCGTTTCCTATGTGTTTCAGATGTATTCGCGGTGGATGATACTGGTATATTAACAATCCAAGGACCCCTAGCTAAAGGCAAGACTGTGTATAACCTCCTAGTGCAAGTATCAGATGGTATGCTAACTGATACAGCCAGAACCTAATTTTACTAACTTTTCTGTTATTCAGTTGTATTCTTACCTAGATATCTGATTTATCTCGTTTCCTATGTGTTTCAGATGTGTTCGCGGTAGATGATACTGGTATCCTAACAATCCAAGGACCCCTAGCTAAGGGCAAGACTGTGTATAATCTCCTAGTCCAGGTATCAGATGGTATGCTAACTGATACAGCTTTGAAGTGAATATTTTTTTGAAGATTTGGCTTAAATTTTGATAGTTGTTGTTGTTATGCTTGGAGTTTGAAATATTATGTGAAATTTTTGATTATCTCTATCTTCATTTTTGACCTCTTGTTTTAAATTTTCCTTCCTATGCGTGTTGTCTTTTGGAATTTTT
>NW_007381117.1:0-16179 GCF_000475195.1 Diaphorina citri | reverse complement strand
TTATAGCCATTCGTCTAACAGTGACTGTTTTTATTTCCGCAGGTTTACGAGCTGGAGAGGAGGTTTAAGCAACAAAAGTACCTGTCTGCCCCCGAGAGGGAGCATCTTGCTTGAAAACTTTAAAGTTAAATATCTCAGTTTGATGATTTTCATTTATTGCCCTTTTTGCACCCAGCTCCTCAATTTTACCTGAGTGACTGTACCTATAGGACTATGTACCTATGTATATTATGCATACCGCTGGTTATTTCAAGGTGCATCCAGTCATTTCAGAATCGTGATTGCAAAGCAGGACCCGAGAGGGAGCATCTTGCCAGTCTCATTCACCTAACTCCTACACAAGTAAGTACTCATTCAGTATTTCACAATTCTTTATCTAATATTAATATTTCCTAAAAAGATTAGCAAAATAGTTGAGATATAGAAAACAAGGGAGAGAACACCGATATCCCCTGAGAAAACTCTCGTGTACGTACTAAAACTTGCCAAGACACAAATTTAATTTTGCACTATTAAAGTATACATTGTTCAGATGTCTTTTAATTGTGCTGAGCATAACCGCTTAATGACGTTCCCTGCTGAATACACTATGCTAAATTTTATGACTTGACTTGGGCTCGAACCACCAACCTCCAGATCCAGAGTCCACCGTGCTAAGTATTGAGGTTGGGTTATGAAACTTTATATTCAAGAACCTCAGCCTTAGGTGACCGAGTTGAGTTGAATTTTGACTCCCAGTCCCAGGGTTGAAAGTTAAGGGATAGCAGGTCGATTGAGAGGGTGAACAATTCATCCTGAACAAGTTTTCGGAAAATTTCGAGTAAAAAGAAAAGAAATTAAGACGAAATGAAAATCAATATGAGAGAGAGAGAAAAGGAAAGGGGACTATTGCAGGAGAAGGAAAGAGAGAGAAAATGTTACAGGAATAACAGGAGCAGGAGGAGGAGGGGGCAATATACACTCCCAGTCCCAGGGTTGAAAGTTAAGGGATAGCAGGTCGATTGAGAGGGTGAACAATCCGTCCTGAACAAGTTTCGGGAAAATTTCGAGTAAAAAGAAAAGAAATTAAGACGAAATGAAAATCAATATGAGAGAGAGAAAAGGAAAGGGGACTATTGCAGGAGAAGGAAAGAGAGAGAAAATGTTACAGGAATAACAGGAGGGAGGGAGGGGGCAATATATACCGTTGTGTGTTTTTCAGATTCAAGTACCCATCCTCAGTGTCGAAGCTGTAGAGATAACCGGGATAATAGGGAAGGGAGAGACAGTTTAGATATAGGAAAACCAGGTAATGAAGGAGAGGGAAAGATCTTCTAACATTTTACGAAAAGGGAGAAAAATCAACCAGTCTTTATTTCACGTTATGATTCTCCCGTCATGTAGGTTACTTTTTTGAAAAATTCCAAATTCTCGATATTTCAAACACCGGGATAATAGGGAAGGGAGAGACAGTTTAGATATAGGAAAACCAGGTATATAAAGAAAACCAGGTATCTTCTAACATTTTACGAAAAGGAAGAAAAATCAACCAGTCTCTATTTCACGTTAGGATTCTCTCGTCATGTAGGTTACTTTTTTGAAAAATTCCAAATTCTCGATATTTCAAAATCGAATTTTCTTTGAAATCTTTGAACCTGAAACGCCCCATGCTGCCCCCTACAGGCATAAAAGCAAAACATAACTAATTAAATTTGGCCTTTCATGAAAGGCTGACAGAATGTCTTCTTCACCATCTCCTCTCTCACCACAGCACTGTGTATACTGGAAGCCCTTACATTCATACATAGTAGAGGGGAGAGGGAGCTGCTCTCAAGTGCCCTCTACCTCCCTTCTCTCTTCCTTCCCCTCCCCTCCTCTCCCTCTCTTCTCTCTTCCTTCCCCTCTCCTCCCTCTCATGCCTTTCGGATCGATGCCAGAATTATTTTGTTTTCCATGGTGCAAGAAGCAAGCATGGTGCAAAGGTGCAGAGGAACGGTGTGGTGTAGAAGTGTAGTGTAGAGGCAGGTATGGTACAAAGGTATGTACATACCTACGTTATAGTGCAAAGGTACGGTGTGGTGCAAAGGTACGGTGTGGTGCAGAGGTACGGTGTGGTGTAGAAGTATGGTGTGGCAGAATGTCTTCTTCACCATCTCCTCTCTCACCACAGCACTGTGTATACTGGAAGCCCTTACATTCATACATAGTAGAGGGGAGAGGGGGCTGCTCTCAAGTGCCCTCTACCTCCCTTCTATTCCTCTCCCTCCCTTCTCTCTTCCTTCCCCTCCCCTCCTCTCCCTCTCTTCTCTCTTCCTTCCCCTCTCCTCCTTCTGATGCCTTTCGGATCGATGCCAGAATTATTTTGTTTTCCATGGTGCAAAGGTGCAGAAGAACGGTGTGGTGTAGAAGTGTAGTGTAGAGGCAGGTATGGTACAAAGGTATGTACATACCTACGTTGTGGTGCAAAGGTACGATGTGGTGCAGAGGTATGATGTGGTGTAGAGGTATGATGTAGTGCAAAGGTACGGTGTGGTGCAGAGGTATGATGTAGTGCAAAGGTGGTGAAAAGGCAGGTACGGTGTGGTGTGGAGGTACGGTGTGGTGTGGAGGTACGGTGTGGTGTAGAGGTACGGTGTGGTGTAGAGGTACGGTGGAGGAACGGTGTGGTGTAGAAGTGTAGTGTAGAGGCAGGTATGGTACAAAGGTATGTACATACCTACGTTATAGTGCAAAGGTACGGTGTGGTGCAAAGGTACGGTGTGGTGCAGAGGTACGGTGTGGTGTAGAGGTATGGTGTGGTGCAGAGGTATGGTGTGGTACAGAGGTACGGTGTGGTACAGAGGCACGGTGTGGTGAAAAGGCAGGTACGGAATGGAGCAAAGGTATGATGGTGTGGAGTGGCTGTTTCATAAGTTGTGAATCAAATAGGAAAGGTTCGTCCACACTGAATAGAGGTGAAAAGGATTGGAGTCACTGTGGAGACAAAATTTCAAGAGTGCCGTTTTCAGGTGGACACTTGTCTGATGGAGGCAGCAATTTGCTATCAGCATGAAGCATCTTCACCTATCTACTAAGATTTTTCAGATTACCGAATAGGGGATTTTTTTTCTGTTGATTTTTCGCGAAGATATTATACAATTCAGCAGAATCTTTACATGGTTATTAGGTACTCAAGAGGGGTGTCCTGGCATATTAGGCCTTCGTATATCGCAGAGGTGTTTAATTTATTTATTGATAAGATTGATACGGATCAAAATCCAGAACATTAAAATTTACCTATAGGTACTACTTAGCATACGTAATATGTAGGTTGTAGGTAGATGTGGTTGCCCAGGGGTGGATGGAGTTATCATACCCATTATATTATAGGTATGTTCCAACGTAATGTGTACAGATTTGGAACTTATGTGTTTGGTAAGTGGTAAATCTACAAAATATACCGAGAAGCATCAGTAATGTAGCTAGAAGCATATGGTCTTCCAAAATTATTATGTCATCCTATCTCGTTTCCTATACTGTCAACTGACTGCCTAAATACATGCTTGTGTTTCAAAGTGATATGAAGGCCAATTTCAATCAACCGGCAAGTTGCATGCATTTATGATAGAACTGTAGGAATTTGAAACACAGGACATAATTATGTAACTAATCTTAAGCCACAGGCTGCCACACCACTAATTCTAGGATATTTCTACGATTATTTACCATACCACTGGCTCAGGATACCTTTATTTACCAAACGCAGTAGGTAGATTCCAAACAGTACTCACTTAAACTACAATAGCTGGATTGTGTGCTTAGGTCTAAATAAACACTGCGTCTACCATTGTAATATCGGTGGACTTGGTGAGAATACGTACAGCTGATGAAATCTGTAGATTCTGTATTTCTGTAGTAGACCATTCCATTCTTACCTTGTAGGTTGCAGGCTCGCTTGATAAACTACGCTAAATTTAATGACTTGACTTGGACTCGAACCACCAACCTCCAGATCCAGAGTCCACCGTACACCACTGAGGTTGGTTAAACCCTCGAGATATAATCTGTGAACGCTATAACTTTGTCGATTAGTATACCTATTCCATGGTGAAACTGACATCTCCACTAATAAATGAAATGAACATTGTTACTGTTACTAGTGTGGAGACGCCAAATTTACAATGCAAAAGTTTTAAATCACAGTATTATTGAATACATGAGAGTACCTAAACGATACATTATATACATTATTATGATCTGATAAGAAATTTAATACATGGGAAGGTTGGTATCTAAGTTATTAGATCTTACAAAAACAAATAATACCTAATGCACCTATGTATGTATCTATAATCTATATCTACATAAATGAATACCTAACTGGAGACATCCCGGTCAAAACGAGGAGGTAACGAGCTACGGAAGTTAGAATGAAGGCGCGACAGAAACAACGAGCAATAAATAGGGGAAGAAAAAGGAGAGAATGAAGAGAGGAAGAGGAGAAAAGTAGGAGGTGGAGGAGAGGAGGAGGTGGAGGAGAAAAAGGAGAGCCTTTCATGAAAGGCTGACAGAATGTCTTCTTCACCATCTCCTCTCTCACCACAGCACTGTGTATACTGGAAGCCCTTACATTCATAAATAGTGGAGGGGAGAGGGTGCTGCTCTCAAGTGCCCTCTACCTCCCTTCTATTCCTCTCCCTCCCTTCTCTCTTCCTTCCCTTCCCCTCCTCTCCCTCTCTTCTCTCTTCCTTCCCCTCATGAGGTTGAAAAAATGTGTTAGGAACAAATGTCGATCCGAGAAAGAAAACACAAGGCTAAATTTTACCATTTTACTCAAACTCGAATTATCAACTTCTTGCCTCAAGATCCGCGAAAACCACAACCTACTTCACTCAAATTAGCCTGAGGTTAAAAGTTGTCTTATTAGCGGTGTGATTGAAAATTTCGTTCTAGGAGGACAAACAATTACCTCGATAAATTTAGGTCATCTACTCTAAATTCTTTGATAATTCGGGTTAAAACGTATGAGGTTGAAAAAATGTGTTAGGAACAAATGTCGATCCGAGAAAGAAAACACAAGGCTAAATTTTACCATTTTACTCAAACTCGAATGACCAACTTCTTGCCTCAAGATCCACGAAAACCACAACCTACTTCACTCAAATTAGCCTGAGGTTAAAAGTTGTCTTATCATTTACTCTAAATTCTTTGATAATTCGGGTTAAAACGCACTGGCTCCCCAGTTCAAAACCAACAATCCCTACAATCTACTTCATATCAACAATCACACGGAATATTATCTGATGGTCTTGACGTTATCTAAACATCAACTTCCCGTGAGTTCCCATTCATAATAAACAACACTATAGCTATATTGCTTAGGCAGTAAATTTTGAATTTGAATTGATTAAGAGATCTATTGAGTTAGAAGAAAATGCATATTTAGGCGATTCTTCTTTTGATCGATTTGAGATTTTGATTCTAGTGCTGTTGAAGATTTGTTTGCTGTGTTTAGGTCCATTCCAATCATTACTGCGTTTGATCGAGGCAGTTTGAACATACCTATTGGGTGAGATTGAAGTAGAACATGCAGTTTTGTCACAATTGGTGTTTTAATTTTCTTTATTTTCTCTGCATGTTCTATTTGAATCTCACCCAATATGTTGAAATACATGAATAATGCGACGATGTTTGTACGCCGGGTTACTAAGGCAACAGAGCAGTGCTGTGGGTTCAGGTGAAACAGCAATGGATGACTTTTTATTTAAATTATAAATTAATATTGTAAAATTCAAACATCATTTCTAAATAATTTAATAAGTGTAACCTACGTATTTACAGTTATGTCATTATTATAGACAAATGCTCAAAATATCTTGAATTTCATACGGCGAAGAATTAATTTCAAGTATTAATCCCCAAGATACTTTACATTACTCAAAATTAATATGTAGTAATTCTGGCGTCTCCACTAATCAGTACAATGTACGAGTATTGGAGATTTTGGTAGTGGAGACGCCAAAATTACAACATTATTATGGAACAAACATTATCGACCGTTGAAGATCGAGCTTTTTGAGGGGCCAGTAGAGACCCTTTTTCTGAATTCTAAAGTTCACAGAGTAACAAATTATTACAGTTCCACCAATGTACAGTGCAGCAGATACCTACTGACAAGACTTCAAGTTGTATAGAAACAAAATACAGAAGCATTTTATACCAAGCCAAATGTTTTAATAGGAAGGAGAGATTGACAACCAAAGGGGAGTGATATCAGGGAGAAATTAAAAGAGGAAGCTATGAATAAATGATCACATGGGTAGGTTTATATGTAGCTATATAATAATAGTACTTGAGTGTCAGTCAAAGGATTATTATTGGGGAATTAGTGAGGAATTTTGTGACAACCAAAGGGGAGTGATATCAGGGAGAAATTAAAAGAGGAAGCTATGAATAAATGATCACATGGGTAGGTTTATATGTAGCTATAATAGTACTTGAGTGTCAGTCAAAGGATTATTATTGGGGAATTAGTGAGGAATTTTGATAATTGGGGCGTGCTGTCAAATCGAGTGATGTATAATACCCATGTTTAGTAGTTGTTAGGTTTTAAATTTTAAATATTGTAAAATTCAAACATCATTTCTAAATAATTTAATAAGTGTAACCTACGTATTTACAGTTATGCCATTATTACAGACAAATGCTCAAAATATCTTGAATTTCATACGGCGAAGAATTAATTTCAAGTATTAATCCCCAAGATACTTTACTTTACTTAAAATTAATATGTAGTAATTCTGGCGTCTCCACTAATCAGTACAATGTACGAGTATTGAAGATTTTGGTAGTGGAGACGCCAAAATTCCAACATTATTATGGAACAAACATTATCGACCGTTGAAGATCGAGCTTTTTGAGGGGTCTACCGGGCATGCATCTTGACCATTACCTCCGAAACTAACAAATTTCATTAAAATTGAAGGAACAGTTAACAACGAGCTCGAGATATATTCGTCAAACAGATACACGAGACAAACAGACAGATATTATGCAGACAAACTCATCTCAAAATCGTCGACCTACACCTCGAAACTAGCTTTATTCGTTCAATAAGAAGTATAAACATGAGGCGTATCACTTGTAATTTTATTGTAGGTGAATGAATTTGATATCCAAATAATCTCAAATTACATCGAGTCTGAGTTTCAATAATGAAAGATTACAGGGGATATTATTAGGGGGAAGAGTTAGTTTTACCTGTGCTCTGAATATTGTATGGATTTGACTTACCTTCAGACACGCGTACAGAGAGGTATTAGTTATTCGGTTGCTGTGATTGCCTTTCGACTCTTCTTAATCTGCTTTCTGCCTCTCACGACTCTTTGTAGCCTCCTGGCAGACGTTGCCTCCAGTATCAATTATTCCCCATTGCTTCTTGCTTCATTTTCCTTTTTAATAATATTGAAAGAAGTTTGTTTGTCCTTGAAAAACATTACCTACTGTCCATTTTTACTCGGTTTTAGTTCATGTTCAGAAACTAAGTTTCACTCAGACCAAATGATGAGTCCTTTATTTCAAATCACCCTCCGAGTAGTGAAAGGTGTCCGACTTACCTTTTACCCCTATACTTCACTTTCACAACATTTCCAAACATCTCGGCTTCAGAGTAGAGAGAGGGAGTAGGGGTCGTATATTTCAAAGTTGTAACTTTAATACCAATTATGCACATTATCGGTCAAGTAGAACAAGAGGGGTTAATCCTCTTTCAAACGCTAAGCTGATTTTTATTGTTTTCATCGCAACGAATATTAGCCCGTTGTATTCCCAACTAATACGACTTAGACTTACCTTTCACTGGGCTCATTATACTGGGTGATTTAGAGGACGTCTAAATTAAGACTGGGGTTTGATAGGTCGCGCTATTAACTCCCGCCCCGCGCGAACTTTATCCCCAACAGATAAGAGATCAGGCCGTTTCTCCGAAAGCCAGTTTTTCTGCTATCCTCTCCTTCTTTCTCTACAATTTCGGGACTATAATACCTCCGTTGTTACAGTTCCCTCTATCAAACTTCAAGGTTTTGGTTTACAATCTCACCATCCAGTCACACATGTTACCTCTGGGCAATTACACCCTGTATGTCCCTGATTAAAAGCACGCTTGAATACCTGTTATACTGTGACGTGTACTGTATGTATGTGAAGTTTGTAATAATTCCCAACCTCCCTCCCTCTCCTACTCCCAAGCTTGTTATACCAAAACAGCAGCTGCCCTGCGGCTTGTAATTCTGAAACCACTTTCACAACATCACGGCCTTGTTGCCACCATCATCCAGACTTCCCTCTGTCGATGTCGTTTATATCAAAGCGTTCACAACAATAGGTACAAACTTCATTTTCTTCTTGTTCCTTGTTGTATTGTGTACTGACTGGCGCACCATATACTACTGTGTTAGACTAAAGCCAGGGGAGGAGACATATGTCCACCAAGAAGTTGAGGAGGCAAGTTTTCATTTGCAGTCGAAATCCCTGGATGTCTTAACTCTGCAATGGTTCATGGAATCATGGCCCGTGTATAGCTTAGCTAGCCATGACTGATAAAGTGTAAATTAAATGTTAAGGTTAGCCTCTGCATTTTCGATGATAATTGGTCCACCCTCCAGATTGGTGGTTCGAATCCAAGTCCAGTCATGTACTAAGAGAAGAACAATATTTTGTGACATGCATTCATGCTTAACGGCGAAGTGAAAATGTTAAAACTCGAGTTGTTTACCAACAAAATGGTATTCTTCACTGGAAACTAGAAAAGCATTTATCTAATGGACAGCAAAACTAACTTGTCTAGCTTGGAATAAATTTTTCCATCGTGTTTTCTATGCCATACTGTAGATTTATACATAACATCGCCCCCTCCTCTCCCTCTATCCTGCTGTGTTGGGTTCCACAATACAAAATATATTACAATACATTACAAGCCAGCCTCCAGTTCGAGGAATTCTGTTTGACCAATATCATGATATCCTCATTACTGAACGATCTACACCATCACCGTCTAGCCCCTCAATATTCTTCTGTAATATGTCTAGCGCCCAAAGCCACCCTGCTGTCCTCCAAATCCCATTTGTGCCCCTCCTCTTCCAAAACCAGCCTGCCCTCCAAACCCTGTACCTCTGCCGCCAAACCCAGCCTGGCCGTTGAATCCTTGACCTCCAAAGCCGCAAAAGAATAGGGATATGATCTGAGAAGTGTTTTAGAATAGAAGGGGGGAAATATGAGAGCAAGTTTTAGGAGCTTTTGGAATTCCGTATCGTCTTCTTCATAGACTGCATATCTACTACGTGCTTTAGATGGATTTGAGAAATTACCTACATGACTTACTTTCCTTCCTATAGGATAAGGAAAGTAAAGAAATTGGGGCAGTTTGAATGTCCATCACTTTAAAAACCTTCTACTTTCCTTATTTAAAATCTGAAGAAAGGCTGTTAATGCGAATTGATAAATAAGCAAATGCACAAAGCAGTAACGAAGATTGCGCAAACTCTACACTGTTTCACATTGACACATAGGTACCTAGACATTACTTTATACCTACGAGTCTGTTCTCAAATGAACTCACTAACTATTCGGTGTTGAACAAGAAGCTACCTAGCTAGAAGTAGTGTAGTAGATAAATAAGCAAATGCACAAAGCAGTAACGAAGATTGCGCAAACTCTACACTGTTTCACATTGACACATAGGTACCTAGACATTACTTCATACCTACGAGTCTCAAATTAACTCACTAACTATTCGGTGTTGAACAAGAAGCTACCTAGCTAGGAGTAGTGTAGTAGGTACTATTTATGTTTATCCAGATGATGGAAGAACTAAGAGCCCTACACACAAAATGCCTTCACACAGAAAAGAAGAAAGATCCTCATCATCCTCCTTGCAAACATTTTAAACATTTTCCATATCAAAGGCGCTCTAGATATCAATTTGAAAAGGAAAACTTTAGGAGAGGAGAAAAAAAAAAGTTTCCTCCTTGTTGAAAATGCAACTAAAGTCCCGAGTGGTACTCATATGATGAATATTTTCTTTGAAATCTTTGAACCTGAAACGCCCCATACTGCCCCCTACAGGCATAAAAGCAAAACATAACTAATTAAATTTGGCCTTTCATGAAAGGCTGACAGAATGTCTTCTTCACCATCTCCTCTCTCACCACAGCACTGTGTATACTGGAAGCCCTTACATTCATACATAGTGGAGGGGAGAGGGGGCTGCTCTCAAGTGCCCTCTACCTCCCTTCTCTCTTCCTTCCCCTCCCCTCCTCTCCCTCTCTTCTCTCTTCCTTCCCCTCTCCTCCCTCTCATGCCTTTCGGATCGATGCCAGAATTATTTTGTTTTCCATGGTGCAAGAAGCAAGCATGGTGCAAAGGTGCAGAGGAACGGTGTGGTGTAGAAGTGTAGTGTAGAGGCAGGTATGGTACAAAGGTATGTACGTTGTGGTGCAAAGGTACGGTATGGTGCAAAGGTATGGTGTGGTACAGAGGTACGGTGTGGTGTAGAGGTATGGTGTGGTGTAGAGGTATGGTGTGGTGCAGAGGTATGGTGTGGTGTAGAGGTACGTTGTGGTGTAGAGGTACGGTGTGGTGTAGAGGTATGGTGTGGTACAGAGGTACGGTGTGATGTAGAGGTACGGTGTGGTGTAGAGGTACGTTGTGGTGTAGGTAGAGGTATGGTGTGGTACAGAGGTACGGTGTGATGTAGAGGTACGGTGTGGTGCAGAGGTATGGTGTGGTACAGAGGTACGGTGTGGTGAAAAGGCAGGTACGGTGTGGTACAGAGGTACGGTGTGGTGTAGAGGTACGGGAAGCAAGCATGGTGCAAAGGTGCAGAGGAACGGTGTGGTGTAGAAGTGTAGTGTAGAGGCAGGTATGGTACAAAGGTATGTACATACGTTGTGGTGCAAAGGTACGGTGTGGTGCAGAGGTATGATGTGGTGTAGAGGTATGATGTAGTGCAAAGGTGGTGAAAAGGCAGGTACGGTGTGGTACAGAGGTATGGTGTGGAGGTACGGTGTGGTGTAGAGGCACAGTGCGGTGTAGAGGTACGGTGTGGTACAGAGGTACGGTGTGGTGTAGAGTGTAGAGGTACGGTGTGGTGCAGAGGTAGGTATGGTGTGGTGCAGAGGTAGGTACGGTGTGGTGTAGAGGTACGGTGTGGTGCAGTGGTATGGTGTGGTACAGAGGTACGGTGTGGTGTAGAGGTACGGTGTGGTGCAGAGGTACGGTGTGGTACAGAGGTATGGTGTGGTACAGAGGTACGGTGTGGTGGAAAGGCAGGTACGGAATGGAGCAAAGGTATGATGGTAAGAGGTACGGTGTGGTGCAGAGGTACGGTGTGGTGTAGAGGTATGGTGTGGTGCAGAGGTATGGTGTGGTACAGAGGTACGGTGTGGTGTAGAGGTACGGTGTGGTGCAGGGTATGGTGTGGTACAGAGGTACGGTGTGGTGTAGAGGTACGGTGTGGTGCAGGGTATGGTGTGGTGTAGATGTACGGTGTGGTGTAGAGGTACGGTGTGGTGCAGGGTATGGTGTGGTGTAGATGTACGGTGTGGTGTAGAGGTACGGTTTAGTACAGAGGTACGGTGTGGTGCAAAGGTACGGTGTGGTGCAAAGGCAGGTATGGTGTGGTGCAGGTTGTTAGGTTTCTGTTAGCCCCGCCATTTTAAAAGTTCAATATCTCGAGAACTGTATGAGCATAAACGATTTTACTGCACAAACCAACAGACGCTGATACAAACAAGATTTTGGAATTGTAGATTGTATAGCGCCAGATCTCCATAGAGAGCAATATTAAAGCATTTGTTGAATCATTTACTAAACGCATTATCCTATTAAAGAAAGTGAAAACTTGATTATAAAATATCTCCTTAGCAGAAACTTAATTACAAATTCATGCGTCTCCTCCCAGTTCTACAAAAACAGCAAGTTAAGAAACCATTATGGAATTCATAGCCGGGGAAACATTAAGAAAGCAATAAACGCTTCTGTAAAGAAAACAAATTGAGTTGTTAGGTTTCTGTTAGCCCCGCCATTTTAAAAGTTCAATATCTCGAGAACTGTATGAGCATAAACGATTTTACTGCACAAACCAAAAGAGGCTGATACAAACAAGAGTTTGGAATTGTAGATTGAATAGCGCCAGATCTCCATAGAGAGCAATATTAAAGCATTTGTTGAATCATTTACTAAACGCATTATCCTATTAAAGAAAGTGAAAACTTGATTATAAAATATCTCCTTAGCAGAAAATTACAAATTCATGCGTCTCCTCCCAGTTCTACAAAAACAGCAAGTTAAGAAACCATTATGGAATTCATTGCCGGGGAAACATTAAGAAAGCAATAAACTCTTCTTAAAAGAAAACAAATTGGAAAGACGCCTCGAGGGAAGGGATGACAAGAGTGTTACACTGCTCATTACATCTGACAAGGTTCGATGGGGCGGTAACTGAATATTATAATATTAAACAACAACCCCTCCATCCGTTGAAAAACACCCCAAACCCTCATGCTATGCTGTTAACAATAAAAACGAGCAAAATAAAACTCCCCACCGATTAAAATCCAAAGCTTATCAGCAGAAACAACACGGAATTTCATATCACAGCAGCTGCCCTGCGGCTTGTAATTCTGAAACCACTTTCACAACATCACGGCCTTGTTGCCACCATCATCCAGACTTCCCTCTGTCAATGTCGTTTATATCAAAGCGTTCACAACAATACAAACTTCATTTTCTTCTCGTTCCTTGTTGTATTGTGTACTGACTGGCGCACCATACTACTGTGTTAGACTAAAGCCAGGGGAGGAGAAATATGTCCACCAAGAAGTTGAGGAGGCAAGTTCTCATTTGCAGTCGAAATCCCTGGATGTCTTAACTCTGCAATGGTTCATGACCCGTATAGCTTAGCTAGCCATGACTGATAAAGTGTAAATTAAATGTTGAGGTTAGCCTCTGCACTTTCGATGATAATTGGTCCACCCTCCAGATTGGTTGTTCGAATCCAAGTCTAGTCATAATTTTAGCATATTTACTAATAGAAGAACAATATTTTGTGACATGCATTCATGCTTAACGGCGAAGTGAAAATGTAAAAACTCGAGTTGTTTACCAACAAAATGGTAGTCTTCACTGGAAACTAGAAAAGCATTTATCTAATGGAAAGCAAAACTAACTTGTCTAGCTTGGAATAAATTTTTCCATCGTGTTTTCTATGCCATACTGTAGATTTATACATAACATCGCCCCCTCCTCTCCCTCTATCCTGCTGTGTTGGGTTCCACAATACAAAATATATTACAATACATTACTTTGGAAGAGTTAGTTTTACCTGTGCTCTGAATATTGTATGGATTTGACTTACCTTCAGACACGCGTACAGAGAGGTATTAGTTATTCGGTCGCTGTGATTGCCTTTCGACTCTCCTTAATCTGCTTTCTGCCTCTCACGACTCTTTGTAGCCTCCTGGCAGACGTTGCCTCCAGTATCAATTATTCCCGATTGCTTCTTGCTTCTTTTTCCTTTTTTTTTTTTAAAGAAGTTTGTTTGTCCTTGAAAAACATTACCTACTGTCCATTTTTACTTGGTTTTAGTTCATGTTCAGAAACTAAATTTCACTCAGACCAAATCATGAGTCCTTTATTTCAAATCACCCTCCGAGTAGTGAAAGGTGTCCGACTTACCTTTCACCCCTATACTTCACTTTCACATCCTTTTTAATAATATTGAAAGAAGTTTGTTTGTCCTTGAAAAACATTACCTACTGTCCATTTTTACTTGGTTTTAGTTCATGTTCAGAAACTAAAGTTCACTCAGACCAAATCATGAGTTCTTTATTTCAAATCACCCTCCGAGTAGTGAAAGGTGTCCGACTTACCTTTTACCCCTCTATACTTCACTTTCTTCCTTCTCTCTTCGATTTCGGGACGATAAGACCATAGCAGTTACAGTTCCCTCTGTCAAACCTCTTTAAAAAAAAAATAATAATAAAAGTTCATGTTCAGAAACTAAATTTCACTCAGACCAAATCATGAGTCCTTTATTTCAAATCACCCTCCGAGTAGTGAAAGGTGTCCGACTTACCTTTTACCCCTATACTTCACTTTCACAACATTTCCAAACATCTCCGCTTCAGAGTGGAGAGAGGGAGGAGGGGTCGTATATTTCAAAGTTGTAACTTTAATACCAATTATGTACATTATCGGTCAAGTAGAACAAGAGGGGGTTAATCCTCTTTCAAACGCTAAGCTGATTTTTATTGTTTTCATCGCAACGAATATTAGCCCGTTGTATTCCCAAACTAATACGACTTAGACTTACCTTTCACTGGGCTCATTATACTGGGTGATTTAGAGAACGTCTAAATTAAGACTGATGGGGTTTGATAGGTCGCGGGTTTAACTCCCGCCCCGGGCGAACTTTATCCTTAACAGCAGTGGCGTAGCGTCCATGTAGGGCGTGTATGGCGGCCATACACTCGAAATTTCACTCAACTGTGGGTTCAGGTGAAACAGCACTGGATGACTTTTTATTTAAATTTTAAATATTGTAAAATTCAAACATCATTTCTAAATAATTTAATAAGTGTAACCTACGTATTTACAGTTATGTCATTATTATAGACAAATGCTCAAAATATCTTGAATTTCATACGGCGAAGAATTAATTTCAAGTATTAATCCCCAAGATACTTTACATTACTCAAAATTAATATGTAGTAATTCTGGCGTCTCCACTAATCAGTACAATGTACGAGTATTGGAGATTTTGGTAGTGGAGACGCCAAAATTACAACATTATTATGGAACAAACATTATCGACCGTTGAAGATCGAGCTTTTTGAGGGGCCAGTAGAGACCCTTTTTCTGAATTCTAAAGTTCACAGAGTAACAAATTATTACAGTTCCACCAATGTACAGTGCAGCAGATACCTACTGACAAGACTTCAAGTTGTATAGAAACAAAATACAGAAGCATTTTATACCAAGCCAAATGTTTTAATAGGAAGGAGAGATTGACAACCAAATGATTTTACAATCAACACTATGTCAGCCTCCCATTAGATGAAACAGGTAGGTATCTACTTGAACATGTAGAACCAATACCTACACGTACACGTAGGTTGGTGCTTGTAATGCAAGTGTAAACATATTGAAGGTAGTTAGGTAAGTATAGATGGCAACAACTGCGTACTAACTACTCAGGAGTTATTAGGATGAAAAATCCATTGCAATTTGCAATAGAAATATAGAATCTTCTTCTTTTTCTTTGCCTTTACCCGAGTTCAGACGGGGTCGGCGTTTTTCGTCAGCCTTTCAATCAGCCCTAGAGTGATTGCTTTGGGCTGACATTTGGCTACATTTTTTTTTTTACCCTTCGCACTTATTTTTTGCTACCTATATCTTTATAGCAAGGGATATTCCAGGCCCGTACCTATCCTCCCTGTTTAAAGTTTCCCAGCCAGACTTTTTATAAACAAGTAGATAATGTGCTAATCATTTTTGTTACCTTCCTCTTATTTGCAGGTTAAAATCTGGTTTCAAAATCATAGATACAAATGTAAAAGGCAGGCGAAAGAAAAAGCAATGGCCGAACAAAATGCTCAAAACCAGGTAAGCAAAATTACTCTTATACCTATATCTATCATTGAGGACAAAATTCCGTCGTGGTGACGGCTGTACCTAAACCTAACCCATATCTTCCTGTCTACCGGGCATGCATCTTGACCATTACCTCCGAAACTAACAAATTTCATGAAAATTGAAACAAAATGCTCAAAACCAGGTAAGCAAAATTACTCTTATATCTATCATTGAGGACAAAATTCCGTCGTGGTGACGGCTGTACCTAACCCACATCTTCCTGTCTACCGGGCATGCATCTTGACCATTACCTCCGAAACTAACAAATTTCATGAAAATTATTGAAGGAACAGTTAACAACGAGCTCGAGATATTCGTCAAACACATACACGAGACAAACAGACAGATATTATGCAGACAAACTCATCTCAAAATCGTCGGCCTACACCTCGAAACTAGCTTTATTCGTTCAATAAGTATAAACATGAGGCGTATCACTTGTAATTTTATTGTAGGTGAATGAATTTGATATCCAAATAATCTCAAATTACATCGAGTCTGAGTTTCAATAATGAAAGATTACAGGGG
>NW_007381116.1:24443-24886 GCF_000475195.1 Diaphorina citri | reverse complement strand
TCATCATGTGCCAGAATATAAAAAAAAGAAGTGGACAAAAAAAAAAAAAGATTCTTACCACATAGGACTCAAATCCTGGATCACTCAGTTTGTCCTCAAACTCCTGAAGCTCGTTCAATGTGGCCAGAGGAAACTTCTGATCATGCTTTTCTAGCAATGGCTTTTTCTCTTCTCCCACATACACTAGAATTGCCTTAACAATGGACTTCACCTCTTCGAGATCCTTCTGGATCTGCTGGATGGCATTTTCCAATTCTGGAATAGTTTAGAAGAATGCAGTTAGAATTAAGAAGGTTTTTGGGGATGAAATTTGGCTATTTTCTGATGAAAAAAAAATAATAATAATAATAATAATAATAATAATAATAATAATAATAAATAAAGGGCCTGTCTCTCATGTCAAGGGACATGTTTTAATGCATGGGTTTTTGTGGGTATACACC
>NW_007381116.1:5553-22086 GCF_000475195.1 Diaphorina citri | reverse complement strand
AAAAAAGACTTTTTTGTAGGAAAAAAAAAAAAAAAAAAAAAAAAACAGAGCAAGCCTCTTATCTTATGCAAGATAACTTCTACAACATTGTTGTCAGGGGTTCGAATCCCAGCCAGGGCAAAAATTTTCTAACTAGACTTTACTGCTTTTGGATAGGCATGGATGTAACAGAGTGAACAAGATCCATTTTCTAATTTGTTGCTGTTGGGGGAAAATACCTCCTATGTGTCAAAATTTTGATTCTCAGAACAGAAAAAAAGAAAGAAAATTTTTTTTAGACTGGCTTCCCCATTTCCATACCATTAAGTATAACAAAAAGTGTTTCTTCTCTCTCCTGAAAAATTTAGGTTTTTCGGTCCACATAGGAGGGTTTACCCAACAGTGATGAATTACGAACATGAGCAGGGACATAAAGTCAAAATTATCAGGACATAGATCAATTTCGACTCAGGTTCTTCTAACCTCTCTGATCAGGCCTCTTTTCATTTTGATGGATTTCCTTGATTATGATTCACTCTTTCCTTTATTCTGTGCTGATTCACTTAACAATATGAGTCAGGTGTAAGTGGACTTTAGTCGAGGGTTTACCCAACAGTGATGAATTATGAACATGAGCAGGGACATAAAGTCAAAATTATCAGGACATAGATCAATTTTAAGTATAACAAAAAGTGTTTCTTCTCTCTCCTGAAAAATTTAGGTTTTTCGGTCCACATAGGAGGGTTTACCCAACAGTGATGAATTATGAACATGAGCAGGGACATAAAGTCAAAATTATCAGGACATAGATCAATTTCAACTCAGGTTCTTCTAACCTCTCTGATCAGGCCTCTTTTAATTTTGATGGATTTCCTTGATTAGGATTCACTCTTTCCTTTATTCTGTGCTGATTCACTTAACAATACGAGTCAGGTGTAAGTGGACTTTAGTCTGGAAGTCCTTTTGACATCCTCATAATGATGTTTCTAGGAACTCTTCATTATGAAGGGTAGGTACTAGGTAGTCTTTATGACCAACAATTTATGAATTGATTTCAAGAGGATCAACAGTTACTTTTTAGACTTTGAACTCTTCATTATGAAGGGTAGGTACTAGGTAGTCTTTATGACCAACAATTTATGAATTGATTTCAAGAGGATCAACAGTTACTTTTCAGACTTTGTGTCTTTTTCAAACAAAAGAGGAATAAAGTCTGCTTTTAGACTTTGTGTCTTTTTCAAACAAAAGAGGAATAAAGTCTGCAGTTCTCAGAACCAGTTTATTGCCAAGTTTAGGAAGGAGTTCAAAGAAAAGCCAGAAAACCTTCCAACGCCTATTTGTTCATTTTCGGAATCAACATCAGCACAGAATAATGGAGAATCACTGAATCAAGCAAATCACAGACTAAATGGGCTATTGTGTTTCCTCCGTCTTTAATAAAAAAGACCACTTTCAGAAAACCTTCCAACGCCTATTTGTTCATTTTCGGAATCAACATCAGCACAGAATAATGGAGAATCACTGAATCAAGCAAATCACAGGCTAAACGGGCTATTGTGTTTCCTCAGTCTTTAATAAAAAAAGACCTCTTTACCTTTTTAAAAACTCATATACGCACCTGTTCAACTCCTGTTGACATCCCCCACTTTATTTAGACTGGCTTCCCCATTTCCATACCATAATGATCTGGGCATAATAAGTATTTTTCTTCTGCCCTTACAAGATTAATTATTATTATTATTATTATTAAGTATAAATAACAAAAAGTGTTTTTCCTCTCTCCTGAAAATTTTAGGCTTTTTTGGTCCACATAGGAGCGTTTACCCAACAGTGATGAATTATGAACATGAGCAGGGACATAAAGTCAAAATTATCAGGACATAGATCAATTTCGACTCAGGTTCTTCTAACCTCTCTGATCAGGCCTCTTTTAATTTTGATGGATTTCCTTGATTATGATTCACTCTTTCCTTTATTCTGTGCTGATTTACTTGACAATATGAGTCAGGTGTAAGTAGACTTTAGTCTGGAATTCCTTTTGACATCCTCATAATGATGTTTCTAAGAACTCTTCATTATGAAGGGTAGGTACTAGGTAGTCTTTATGACCAACAATTTATGAATTGATTTCAAGAGGATCAACAGTTACTTTTTAGACTTTGTGTCTTTTTCAAACAAAAGAGGAATAAAGTCTGCAGTTCTCAGAACCAGTTTATTGCCAAGTTTAGGAAGGAGTTCAAAGAAAAGCCAGAAAACCTTCCAACGCCTATTTGTTCATTTTCGGAATCAACATCAGCACAGAATAATGGAGAATCACTGAATCAAGCAAATCACAGGCTAAACGGGCTATTGTGTTTCCTCAGTCTTTAATAAAAAAAGACCTCTTTACCTTTTTAAAAACTCATATACGCACCTGTTCAACTCCTGTTGACATCCCCCACTTTGTATTAAACCGATATAAAATTTATATATAAAAAAAGAAAGAAAAAACGACAAAAAGAAAACTCAAGAAAAGTAGAATAGAAAGGAACTAGAAGTTGCACACACTTGGTTTGAAAGAAAAGAGCTTGATTTAAACTTTTATTTGCAACTGAAAAGCTGTCCGTAAAAGTTCAATCAAACGGTAAGTTTGATGTCGCTTCAGATTTGGTTTCACACTTGATTTTATCTTTTTTATTTCACTAATTAATTAAAAATTGAAAGAAAAAAAAAACTATAAAACATAATGTCCCTGAAGACTCTGAACCAAGCAAGGAGTTCAGTTGAAGTGGGATAGAAATATTCAGGGTTTAACGGAATCCGAAGCCCATTCATACAGAAATGAATGCGATTAACAGAAGGATTTTTTCACACCCTACACAAATTCGGATCAAAAGAATCTCGTTTGTTGCTAGCTTCCTTTTTGTTAAAAAAAAGTTCAACACACGTAGAAATGGCGGATATACAAAAACTGACGGCGGCTTTGCACATGCGTGACAAATTTGTCGGCTCGGGAGACACTTCACCCCTTCTTCACCCCGGTCAAAATAATCACAAGCCGCGTATTAGTTCTAAAATTGACCGCCAGTGGTCGCAAAAACCGATCGCTATTTTTTATACCCGATTTTGATCTTTTTTCAAGAATCCACCGAGCCAACACCTACTTGGTCAGAGGCGGTTCAAATTTTCAAAAGTCAGCAACACGCGTTTGCCCATGCCCACATGGCCAAATAACTTAACTGTTAAGGATGAAGTTCGACCAGGGCGGTAATCGAACCCACGACCAAGCGCATACGAGGTAGGCGCCCTACCACCCAATAATAAAAGCTACTTAATTAGGCTGGTAAATGTAGGTACAATATATGTGGTACATAAAAGATAGAAATATGAAATGCAAGCCTATATATTCCCGCCCGGGGCGGATTTTATCCTAGGATAATGTTCGCTCTAGGAATGGTTGGCTTTCTCCTATCCTGTCTTCCTTCTCTCTTAGATTTCGGGACTATAATACCTTATAGTAGCTACAGTTCCCTTTATCAAACCTGTTTTTTTTTTCCTTTCTTTAAGTAAAAAGGACGTGCGAGGTTTATAAAGCCCCATTTTTTTGTTTTGTTTTAAATCCTACTTTGAAAGGACTACCTCCCAGAAGGGATAAATAAATAATCCCATTTAATTAACAAAATAAAATAGGTAAATATGTATTTAATAATGAGAATCCAGGTGTCAAAAAATGGGGGAAACCCTTAGGCCAGCCACTCACTATGAGGTAGAAGTGATCAGGTGTACCTGTCGTCAGGTCTATCTGATAGTGAGTGGCTGGCCTTAGAGAAACATATGGAACCTAGGTGTATTTACTATTTACAAGGATACAATATTGTTTCTACAGGATCGTACATGATATGTTTCAGTTTATCTTTCAAGGTTTCAAGTGGTTCATCATCATCATGTACTAAAGGCGCTGCCTTGTCGTTGTAGCCATGTAGCCAATATGATCTGTCTAGAGCTGATCTCTTGAGTTGACTGTAGGAGTTTCAGTCCATGATTAAGGGTGGTTAAGGGCCCTTAAATTCCAGGAAGCTGCGGGGCGGGATATTTTCCGGGCCCCTGGGTCAGTAGTTCAAGGAGGGGTAGATGCTCCAATTTAAGAGCTTTTCAGGGCCACTAAATTCCAGGGGCGCTACAGGGGCGGGATATACCCGGGGGTCTGTAGGACCCAGGATAGACTAGTCCACTGTCAAAGAGCCATCCAGTTGTGATCTATTGTCAAGTAGGAGTGGATACTCCAATTTATAAGCTTTTCAGGGCCCCTAAATTCCAGGGGCACCGTGGTCCGTGGGACCAAAGGTTATTATTGTTGCTAACGTTGTTGAGGACTTCACTTCTCTTTATACAACTCTAGAAATGCTGGCAGCATTAGGCTGTGTTTATGTACAGGGCCATCGTCGGCCTTTTTGCGTGTAAAGTTGGCAGGAAATTCGAATTTTTGATTTTTTTTCCGCAACTTGTACAATCTGAATTCATTTTTTACTTTTTATCTTTAGTTTGCACGTTTATATTATACTTTTCATTTATATTAGCTATTAAAAACAAGCAAATTACAAAGCAAACAAAAATAAATATAAAATGAATTTTAAAAATTGCCGCCGGGACAGCTATCTCACGTCGTCCGAGCTCATCTCAGCCCTGTTCAGGCCGTGGTTATGAACAGGGCCATCGTAGGACAACGTCGGACTTTTTGCGTGTAAAGTTGGCGGGAAATTAGAATTTTTGATTTTTTTTCCGCAACTTGTACAATCTGAATTCATTTTTTACTTTTTATCTTTAGTTTGCACGTTTATATTATACTTTTCATTTATATTAGCTACTAGCTGAATTCCGTCGCTTCGCTCCGGAATCCCGCTAGTTTATCCCGAGGCATGGCCAAACTTGTGGAAAAGGCATGGCCGAACTTGTAGTTATCAAACTAAAAACATAAACGAAACTCAAATATTAGGCGAGCGAGGAAAAGTTTTCTCTCCCGCAGTCTCTGCACTCTGTGTATTTCTTATGGAGATTTCAGCGATCAAAAATTGATCATATCTCAGGATCGGTGTAGATTTTCGCAAAATCCTTTCTTATTGCACACCCAGACCATAAAAGGAATATTCCTACCAAATTTAAGCTTTCTAGGTTTTGGAGGGATTTGAACCCGAGCACTCCTAATACCTATGGGTCTTGAGTCGAGCGCCTTGACACCTCGGCCACTCTTCCGGGTGAGAGGAGTGGGAGAAATAGCAGTATATTATCTTTTCAAGCGACAATGAGAACAAAAATCAACGAACGATTCAAACATTCAAAACATGCTTCACATTCACACATTCTAAAGAGTATCTCAGCATAGGAGCATCATAGTCAGTACACGTTCTTTGTTCTAAGGCGTCCTACATTCTCACTATTTAACACGCATCCAATTCCATACCAAAATAGATGTGGTTGGGTAAGTAATACCCTTTCATACATGTAGCGGTGTAAGGTGCCCTGCGTAGTGTTCTTACTGTATCTTATCCCGACGCAGTGGGATTTTTATCCCTTTTCAGGGATTTTTCAGGTCTGACTGGGATAAAAATGAATTTAGGGATTTTAAGGGATTTTTAACAATTTTAAGTGATAATAATTTTTATTCATCTAATAAAAATACATTAATTATTTAAAGTCAATATTTAAGGGTATTTGAGTGAAATTTCGAGTGTATGGCCGCCATACACGCCTTATATGGACGCTACGCCACTGGATTCTCTCTATTTCTCTCTCTCTCACCCACTCTCTCTCTCTCTCTCTCTCTCTCTCTCTCTCTCTCTCTCTCTCTCTCTCTCTCTCACTCACTCACTCACTCTCTCTCCCTTTTATTAACTTATTTAATTAGTAGAAAAACAATATGTACTTACAAAACAGAAGTGAGCAGAATCGTTCAAACTCCTTCAAGGCCAGCTTATCATTGCTGCCCGCCCAGGACAGCTGGTTACCCACATCATTTGTCAGAACAAACTTCAATATGCTGATACACGTTTGTGTTGGCCTCTGTGATCGGAGGGTTCGGAATTTGAATCCCTGTCAACAGGAATTTAAATTAAAAAGCAGTTCAGGCAGACAGTAAGTTTTTTTGACATTTAGTTAAAGATCCAGCCAGCCTAGTTAGCTTGGAAGGTAGTACACCAGTCATGTAAGTGCTAGGTCACCGGTGCAATTCCAGGTAGGGAAATGTTATCCTATACAGGTAAGGTTCAGGTTCATTCTCAGATTGACCGGCTTTCTCTTAAGCTGTCGTCTTCCTCTTTTTGATTCTGGGATGATAAGACCTCCATTATAACAGTTCCCTCTATCATTCTTTTTTAAATAATATAAAAAAAAGAAGTGGAAAAAAAAGTTCTTACCACATAGGACTCAAATCCTGGATCACTCAGTTTGTCCTCAAACTCCTGAAGCTCATTCAAGGCAATTCCAGGCAGGGAAATGTTATCCTATACAGGTAAGGTTCATTCTCAGATTGACCGGCTTTCTCATAAGCTGTCGTCTTCCTCTTTTTGATTCTGGGATGATAAGACCTCCATTATAACAATTCCCTCTATCATTCTTTTTTAAATAATATAAAAAAAAGAAGTGGAAAAAAAAAGTTCTTACCACATAGGACTCAAATCCTGGATCACTCAGTTTGTCCTCAAACTCCTGAAGCTCATTCAACGTGGCCAGAGGAAACTTCTGATCATGCTTTTCTAGCAATGGCTTTTTCTCTTCTCCCACATACACCAGAATTGCCTTAACAATGGACTTCACCTCTTCGAGATCCTTCTGGATCTGCTGGATGGCATTTTCCAATTCTGGAATAGTTTATAAGAATGCAGTTAGAATTAAGGTGTTTGGGGATGAAATTTTTCTATTTTCCGATGAAAAATAATAATAATAAATAAAGGGTCTGTCTCTCATGTCAAGGGACATGTTTTAATGCATGGGTTTCTGTGGGTATACACCATGGAATATGCTTTGGCAGTTGGTTGAATAATAATAATAAAAAAAAGAAGAAGTCACTAGGTACTAAAATTTGGCTCTAGTCTAGGGTTTTTCTTGGGATTTAGAGACAAGACCTCCATTGGTACAGTTTTCTCTATTAAATGATTATTAAATCTCTCTCTCTCAAAAAAAAAAAGTGGTAGTAGAAGAGAGGTAGAATTAAAACCTTACTGCATTGCGTTGGAGGAGCCTGGAGAGGTTTGGATGAAACAGGTGGTTGTGATAGCTTTTTGGTCACTCTCCTTTTCTTTGCAACTGTAGGTTTCTTCTCCTCTTCGTCAGATTCACAAACGGCAGTTTTAATTCTTTTGCTTGCTGATGCACCTTCAGATTCAGATGTGTCAAGATTTTCAAGCCTCTTCCTAGCATCATCATATGTGTCTGAAATCCAACTGTAGGTTTCTTCTCCTCTTCGTCAGATTCACAAACGTCAGTTTTAATTCTTTTGCTTGCTGATGCACCTTCAGATTCAGATGTATCAAGATTTTCAAGCCTCTTCCGAGCATCATCATATGTGTCTGAAATCAGAACACATTGGTGTACAATCTGAATTCATTTTTTACTTTTTATCTTTAGTTTGCACGTTTATATTATACTTTTCATTTATATTAGCTATTAAAAACAAGCAAATTACAAAGCAAACAAAAATAAATATAAAATGAATTTTAAAAATTGCCGCCGGGACAGCTATCTCACGTCGTCCGAGCTCATCTCAGCCCTGTTCATAAACACACCCTTATGCTAGCAAATTCAGCTCTATTGCAGAAGAAATGGCTAAAGTTCCTCTTCAGCCTTCTGCTGCCTCAATAGGTCCGTCCAGACTTGACTCAGGTGTTAGGACCAAAGATAAAACTAGTCCATAGTTGAAGACCCATCCAGTTGTGATCTATTGCTCAAGTCAGATTCAAGCCTTCGCTTTGCGTTCTTCAGCCAATTCTTCACTACACTGACAATATCTTCCCGTCTACAGTCATCTGTGTGCATTGAAGACACTGAAAAAATTCACAGAAAATCTTTATGAACATTGAACCTTAAGGTAGAAACACATTATGTCATGTCACGTGAGCTCACGTGACGTGGGGGCAGTGTGGCTATCATTCACGGAATTGCCTACAATATTATGGGAAAACTTTGAACTACATCTTTCTGACTCCTCATGAGCTCACGTGACGTGATGGTAGTGAGGCTCATCATTTACCATCACAACCAAACACTAAAATTCAAAGCCAAAATCCAAGTTTCCAAAATGAATCATTTCTTTTGCATGATTTCAGTATTCCACATATGGCCTTGGTTTCTAACATGCAATAACATAAATAAGATTTTTTTTTAGTTTATTTACTTAGTCTCATATTTGAGTAGGTTCTATTAGAACAGCAAAGTGTTTGTGTTCAAAGTTTTGTGGGTTATTTTAAAGCCACAGACTTAGAGGGAATTACAGTATGTTTCAACAAGAAAACCATTTATTCTCTCCTTTTTTTCCTCTCTCACATTTATGGGCTACTACATCTTCTGACACAAAATGTTACCTGGGACAATGATATGTCTTCACATCAAGGAAATCAACACAACAAGACCCATCCAGTTGTGATCTATTGCTCAAGTCAGATTCAAGCCTTCGCTTTGCGTTCTTCAGCCAATTCTTCACTACACTGACAATGTCTTCCCGTCTACAGTCATCTGTGTGCATTGAAGACACTGAAAAAATTCACTGAAGCATTATAGACGTTCAAAGTCACCCTTTGTTTGGCCATGACTCTCGCAACATCTACATTAGTTGGGTAAAGGATGGGTACAGTCACCCCCTTCTGTAAGCCTTCCTGAGAATCCAGGATCCATTCTGTTGGGATTAGCTGGGTGGAGTTGTCATCTTCAAACGAGACAATGGCATACATCTGAAACAATAGTAATTATTTATTCCTTCAAACAAAAAATATTACAATTACATACATGAAAGATTACATATAGTAATACTGCTTGTCTACTTTCAATGGTTTTCTTATTTAAAGAGGGTTGGAGTTTCTAGTTGATCGAGACAATGGCATACATCTGAAACAATAGTAATTATTTATTCCTTCAAACAAAAAATATTACAATTACATACATGAAAGATTACATAATAGTAATACTGCTTGTCTACTTTCAATGGTTTTCTTATTTAAAGAGGGTTGGCGTTTCTTGTTGATTCTCAAATAATGTTGAGGATAATATTCCACAGCTTAAAATGCCTTATCAGCTTATCACCACTGACATATCTCATAAACATACTCTAAGCTTATCACTCTTATCAGAAAAAAGTCCATAGCTTGGCTAAGAATTCTGAGATTAAAAACTGCCTGAAATTGTTTTCATTTCCGAGTAGGTACTCATCTCCAAACAAGACAATGGCATACATCTGAAACAATAGTAATTATTTATTTAATTATTTATTCCTTCAAACAAAAAATATTATAATTACATACATGAAAGATTACATATAGTAATACTGCTTGTCTACTTTCAATGGTTTTCTTATTTAAAGAGGGTTGGCATTTGATTCTCAAATAATGTTGAGGATAATATTCCACAGCTTAAAATGCCTTATCAGCTTATCACCACTGACATCTCATAAACATACTCTAAGCTTATCACTCTTATCAGAAAAAAGTCCATAGCTTGGCTAAGAATTCTGAGATTAAAAACTGCCTGAAATTGTTTTCATTTCCGAGTAGGTACTGTACCAAAGGTTTTGTTTTTCTTTGTTCTATCACAGTAGATAATATGGTACTTGTGCAGAAGTCACATCAGTGGAAGATTGCTACCAAAGGAACTGGCACAAACGAGCAGTGATTGTGTTATTATAGGATTAGGTCATTGGTTAAATACAAAAAGGAGCTTTCTTTTCCATTGTCGTGGCTTCTGCATAGTTATCAAAAGTACCTGGCTATAAAATTAATTTCATTGGTTAAAATACAAAAAGGAGCTTTCTTTTCCATTGTCGTGGCTTCTGCATAGTTATCAAAAGTACCTGGCTATAAAATTAATAATAATAAAACTCATCACTCTCACTCTCTCACCTGAGCTCATACATTCTTGATCTGAGCTGAGCCTGGTAAACCACTTGCCTGTGATCCCTGCCTGGATGGGCAGGTCAGCTGTCCAGCCACCAACCATACTCGGTGATGGCTTAACTTTAATGATACTTAGAAAGTGAAAAAACTCCATTGAAAGTTTTGGAACAGAAATAAAATTCGAGTCATGAAAAATTTGAAATTCTGACAAAAGTACAAAACCACAACCAACAACAAGTTATTGAAAAAGTAACCTCAAAATACAAACCCCGGTTTTACAATCCCATTTTATGAACTTGTTACCCCTAAGAATGCTTGGAGAACGCTCGGGGCGTTCTCCCCCAGAATTCTCACAAGTTATAAAATGAGATTGTAGCTTTGGCCCTAAAGAATCTTATCTTACAGGTACAATCTACTCGGGGTTAAAGTTGACGAAAGGTACTTACTGCAGGTACGGGGGTAAAAAAAAGTATTTAAAAACTCACTACACAGCAATTTCACGTATAAAAATGCAGAAAAAGCTGTAATTTCAGCTCGAACTTGCTACCCCTAAGAATGCTTGGAGAACGCTTGGGGCGTTCTCTTCCAGAATTCTCACAAGTTATAAAATGAGATTGTAG
This sequence comes from Diaphorina citri, assembly GCF_000475195.1. Taxonomy (NCBI): domain Eukaryota; kingdom Metazoa; phylum Arthropoda; class Insecta; order Hemiptera; family Psyllidae; genus Diaphorina; species Diaphorina citri. Next base: position 11,414 of record NW_007381116.1, on the reverse strand, counting down.
CTTTTGGCCCTAAAGAATCTTATCTTACAGGTACAAATGTACAATCTACTTTTATCGGGGTTAAAGTTAACGAAAGGTACTTACTGCAGGTACGGGGGTAAAAAAAAGTATTTAAAAACTCACTACACAGCAATTTCACGTATGAAAATGCAGAAAAAGCTGTAATTTCAGCTTATCCTAGGATAATGTTCGCTCTAGGAATGGTTGGCTTTCTCCTATCCTGTCTTCCTTCTCTCTTAGATTTCGGGACTATAATACCTTACAGTAGCTACAGTTCCCTTTATCAAACCTCTTTTTTTAAGTAAAAAGGACGTGCGAGGTTTATAAAGCCCCATTTTTTTTGTTTTAAATCCTACTTTGAAAGGACTACCTCCCAGAGGGAATAAATAAATAACCCCATTTAATTAAAGCGAAAGTAGGAAGAAACTTAAAGATTCTCAAATACAAATGGCGGAAGAATGCTCCGAGCACGTTCCGTGCGGTGACAGAGAACGTTGGAAGTCGGTCACAGCGAAAGTAGGAAGAAACTTAAAGATTCTCAAATACAAATGGCGGAAGAATGCTCCGAGCACGTTCCGTGCGGTGACAGAGAACGTTAGAAGTCGGTCACAGAGAAACGTCCCTGTTTACACGATCTCCGGGACGTCTCGGAGCGTTCTCACATATCACTCTATCGGCTCTATTTTTATTTCGTCGATGTCTATGCTTCGTAAAGCGTCGGGGATGCTACCCCTTTTTAATCCACAGTGGTAAAACACTAGCTTGCTGTACAAATACCCCGAGTTCAAATCCAAGGTTTGACAGAAAAAACCTTGCTCTTTTTACTTTGCTTGAATGGCCCTGCACCTACTCTTTTTCCAGTGGTGCAACCCTCATCCTCATCTCAAGAAAAAAACAGGAGCTGGCATAACAGGCCTTTAACTCAACAGCTCCCAGGAGATATTACCTACCCAGAGATTGTAAACTAGAGCCCAAATATTACCTTTCAAAAAAATAATACCTCAGACAAAAAAATGTGAGCTAATAATGACTCCTTTGTTAGATTGGTTTTAAAAAAGTTCCCCCAGTAGTGATTTACAAAAATAAGACAAACACAAAAGATGGAAGGTATGTATATCTTTAAATATAAAAACAAAGGTTTTATTGTTTCAACAGGAATTATATTACAAGGTTACAAAGTCTCTGATTTCACAATTTTCATCATGTTCATCAACTTTGCAGCAAAACCATGTCTTCTTCTAGTGTTCAGAAGGCATCGAGCGGATAATGTCTGAATCTCCAGCATCGGTGATACTCAGAGTACACACTCGGAAGTATTTACCACAGGCAGTTCCAAGCTCAATGTTGTTGCCGGTGTAGTGATGGACTCCGGTCTTGGCCAACATAGCATAGTATTCGATTTCACTCTTCCTATAAACACAAGAAAGCACCCACACAGAATTAGGACATTGCATTTTAGAGAGAAATGATAAGCAAAGGTGAATTTCCATTTCTTGATTTCTGAACAATTTGCTTAAAGTAATAATAGTTTTAAGTACAAGAACTTTGTTAGAGATTCTAGCTATAGAGGTCCATACATCCTGTTTCAAAAACTCATTAGGTGGGAGCATAAGTACATTTTTAATAATTTCTTTTTACTTTCTATTTATTGTTTGTCCGGAAGTATTTACCACAGGCAGTTCCAAGCTCAATGTTGTTGCCGGTGTAGTGATGGACTCCGGTCTTGGCCAACATAGCATAGTATTCAATTTCACTCTTCCTATAAACACAAGAAAGCACCCACACAGAATTAGGTCATTGCATTTTAGAGAGAAATGATAAGCAAAGGTGAATTTCCATTAATTTGATTTCTGAATAATTTGCTTAAAGTAATAACTAATAATAGTTTAATTTGCTTAAAGTAATGATAGTTTTAAGTACAAGAACTTTGTTAGAGATTCTAGCTATAGAGGTCCATACATCCTGTTTCAATAACTCTTAAGATGGGAGCATAAGTACATTTTTAATAATTTCTTTTTACTTTCTATTTATTGTTTGTCAAGTTTCTGGCATCAGAAGAATGAAATGGCTTCATGTTTGTTTCAGATGGCAATCCCTATCAAGAATTTTTAATCATTCATAAAGGCTCATCATGTGCCAGAACCCAGACATATTATACAATACAATGTTCTGAACTACTCAAACCCACAAATGAAATCATAAAAGGTGTCCTAACTAGTGGATCAGTTAATTAAAGGATAATTTTAGAGACCTAAATAATAATAATAGAAAAATAATGTCTCTCTCTCTTTCCAATTTGTTCCTTTTTTCTTAGCATTGTAGGATTTTTCCAATATCTCAATAATCCTAAAATCCAATGTTTACCTACCATGCTGGCACCGGTCGCTATGAGCAAATAATAATAATAGAAAAATGTCTCTCTCTCTCTCTCTCCAATTTGTTTCTTTTTTCTTTTCTATCAACATTAGAACCAGATGACAAGTATTTGATTGTGTGGTATCAGAAGAATGGCATAGCTTCATGTTTGTTTCAGACGGCAATCCCTATCAAGAATTATTTAACATTCTGGAAGGCTCATCATTTACCATCACGGGTGAAATAACTCAATAAATGAGTGATTATCTTCATTATAATAGTAAATATATGTAATGTAACTCTCTACTACCATGGAGACTTACTGTAGGGTTAGCCAACCCTCTGCAAGACATCCATGGAAAAAACCAAATATAAAAACTACTGAAAATTGCCCAGATCTTTGAGCTTAGTTAGGAACTGAGGCTTACAACTGCTCCAAAGATGGGTTGTTGGGAAAGGTAGGGCCATCGGCTTTAATAAATGCCCTTGGTCACTGTGGGGTAGATGCTCCAATTTAAGAGCTTTTCAGGGCCCCTAAATTCCAGGGGCGCTACGGGGGCGGGATATACCCGGGGATCTGTAGGACCCAGGATAGAACTAGTCCACTGTAGAAGAGCCATCCAGTTGTGATCTATTGTCAAGGAGGAGTGGATACTCCAATTTATAAGCTTTTCAGGGCCCTTAAATTCCAGGGGCACCGTGGTCCGTGGGACCAAAGGTTATTGTTGTTGCTAACATTGTCGACGACTTCACTTCTCTTTATACAACTCTAGAAATGCTGGCAGCATTATGCTAGCAAATTCAGCTCTATTGCAGAAGAAATGGCTAAAGTTCCTCTTCAGTCTTCTGCTGCCTCAATAGGTCCGTCCAGACTTGACTCAGGTGTTAGGACCAAAGATAAAACTAGTCCACTGTTGAAGACCCTTCCAGTTGTAATCTATTGCTCAAGTCAGATTCAAGCCTTCGCTTTGCGTTCTTCAGCCAATTCTTCACTACGCTGACAATGTCTTCCCGTCTACAGTCATCTGTGTGCATTGAAGACACTGAAAAAATTCACAAAAAAATCTTTATGAACATTGAACCTCAAGGTAGAAACACACTACCATCACGTCATGTCACGTGAGCTCACGTGACGTGGGAGCAGTGTAGCTACCATTCACGGAATTCCCTACAATATTATGGGAAAACTTTGGACTACATCTTTCTAAATCCCCATGAGCTCACGTGACGTGATGGTAGTGTGTTTCTATCTTTAGAGCCTAACAGAAAGATACAAAAAAGCTTGAAGGATAGCGCGCCTGGCTTGGCTTGTCTTGTCACAGGTCCAATTCCGTCCCACCCGACAAACTTCATCCTAAACGGGTAAAGTTCGTTCTCGGAATGGCTTGCTTAAGAATGGCATAGCTTCATGTTTGTTTCAGACGGCAATCCCTATCAAGAATTATTTAACATTCTGGAAGGCTCATCATTTACCATCACAACCAAACACTAAAATTCAAAGCCAAAATCCAAGTTTCCAAAATGAATCATTTCTTTTGCATGATTTTAGTATTCCACATATGGCCTTGGTTTCTAGCATGCAATTACATAAATAAGATTTTTTTTTAATTTATTTACTTAGTCTCATATTTGAGCAGGTTCTATTAGAACAGCAAAGTGTTTGGGTTCAAAGTTTTGTAGGTTATTTTAAAGCCACACACTTAGAGAGAATTACAGTATGTTTCAAACCATTTTTTCTCTCCTTTTTTTCCTCTCTCACATTTATGGGCCCACCAAGTAACTTCTTTGAGAATGAGACACTCATGATTCAACTCTTTGAACTCATTCGTATTGAGAAGTTTCAGGTAAATCACTAACATATCTACCATCTAAATAAAATGTATCTACCATCCTCTGTACAATATAATACCTACTCACCTTGTGTATTGTGCTCAAATGAGACTTAAAAGTCCTTATGTGTATTTGGAACAATATTCTTTTTTGTTCAAGTTACTTACTACTGTCAAAATTTACTTTTTGCTTGGATGAACTTCAGATTTGAAGACTGGTGGTTTCAGTCCAAGTTAAATCATAAAATTTATTAATGTGGGGGAACAACATTTTTTGTGATGAACATTTATTACATTACAAACAAAGGGCGAAATTATTGCCCAGGGCAATCTCTACCATTCAACAGTAACACTGACCCTTCAAGTATCTCTGCTCACTAAAAACTGACCATCGAAATTTTGACCCGATTACATTACTTTCCTTCCTATAGGATAAGGAAAGTCTCTCACCTGAGCTCATACATTCTTGATCTGAGCTGAGCCTGGTAAACCACTTGCCTGTGATCCCTGCCTGGATGGGCAGGTCAGCTGCTCAGCCACCAACCATACTCGGTGATGGCTTAACTTTAATGATACTTAGAAAGTGAAAAAACTCCATTGAAAGTTTTAGAACAGAAATAAAATTCGAGTCATGAAAAATTTGAAATTCGGACAAAGACAAAAGAGATTGTTGTAAGGTAAGGTAAAAAAAGTGATGAAATAACTTCCCCCGTCACATGTTGCCAGAGGTTAGGGGGTGTTGTCATGTCTACTGTCTCAAAATTTGATTGAGAAACTTTGTGTTGCTTTTTAAGGTGGGTAATTATGCAGAAGCTACGACAGTGGAAAAGAAAGCTCCTTTTTGTATTTAACCTAACCCTATAATAACACTAATCACTGCTCTGTTTTGAAAACTCATTGCATTTAACCTACCCCTATAATAACACTGGTCACTGCTCGTTTGTGCCAGTTCCTTTGGTAGCAATCTTCCACTGACATGACTTCTGCACAAGTACCATAAGGGGGTTTCAAACTTTGATTCGACTAGAATAGATAGGAACTTACATGACTCAAGTTCTCACAGTAATCCATAACTGTTGCAGGGTTAGGATCTCATTTTTTTCTACCCCTATAATAACACTGGTCACTGCTCGTTTGTGCCAGTTCCTTTGGTAGCAATCTTCCACTGACATGACTTCTGCACAAGTACCTTAAGGGGGTTTCAAACTTTGATTAGACTAGAATAGATAGGAACTTAAATGACTCAAGTCCTCACAGTAATCCATAACTGTTGCAGGGTTAGGATCTCATTTTTTTCCCCTCAAGCAAAATAATTAAAAAATCCAAAGAAACTCATACAGAATCATTTGTCAATCTTTCATTGCAGACCACAATCAGTTATGGAGCAACAAGACATTCCCAGCACATCCAATGTACTAGCTAATTTGATTCAGTTAACCCTGGACCCCATGGTTTCGCAAGAGGTCCGTCTTGATGCATATCGGAAAATTGAAGATTTCAAGGATAATTCACCACTGTGTGCACAGTGTGGCTTGTTCTTGGTGCAGTGCAGAGAGTTCAATCACATTGTGAGACACACTGGTATGTATTGTATTATTTATGGAAACAGGTAAATTTTGGTAACTTAAAAAAAAAAAAAAAAAACTTTATCAATATTTCTTTTTTATTTTTTCAGGC
>NW_007381116.1:0-1278 GCF_000475195.1 Diaphorina citri | reverse complement strand
GAGGGTAAAATGGGTGGAGATAGGATGGGTTAAGTGACTAAGTACTTACTGCAGTGGTAGGGGGTAAAAAAAAATATTGAAAAACTCAGCTACACAGCAATTTCACGGTATTAAAAATGGCAGGAAAAAGGGCTTAACTCTCTCGCTCTTAAAATATTTACTCGAAGTCGGGTCAGATGGCGAAAGTAGTTGAAGAAAGACTAAAGATCTTCAATACAAATGGCTGTAAAGAGATGGCTCTGAGCACGGGTTCCGTGGCGTGACAGATAACTGTTAGAAGTCGGTCACATGGAGAAAAGTCCCTGTTACACGATCTCCGTGGGGCGTCTCGAGCGTTCTCAACATATCACTCTATCGGGCTCTATTTTTTTATTCGTCGATGTCTATGGCTTGTAAAGCGTAGGGGATTGGCTACCCCTTTTAGATCCACAGCTTGATAAAACACTAGCGTGGGGGGCTGTACAAATACCCGGGTAATCTCAGGTTGGACAGAAAAACCTGCTCTTTATTACTTGCTGAATGGCCACTGCACCTAGCTCTTTCTTCCAGTGTGCCAACCCATCATCCTCATCTCAAGAAAAAAACATGGAAGCTGCTAATAACAGGCTTTAACATCAACACCTCTCAGGAGATATTACCTACCCAGAGATCTAAACTAGAGAGCCCAAATATTCCCTTTCAAATAATACCTCAGGTAAAAAAAAAAAAATAATGTGGGCTAATAATGACTTCTTTGTTAGATTGGTTTTTAAAGAAAGTTCCCCCAGTAGTGATTTACAAAAATAAGACAATGAACACAAAAGATGGAAGGTAGGTTTATCTTTAAAAAAAACAAAGGTTTTATTGTTTCAACAGGAATTATATTACAAGGTTACAAAGTCTCTGATTTCACAATTTTCATCATGTTCATCAACTTTGCAGCAAAACCATGTCTTCTTCTAGTGTTCAGAAGGCATCGAGCGGATAATGTCAGAATCTCCAGCATCGGTGATACTCAGAGTACACACTCGGAAGTATTTACCACAGGCAGTTCCAAGCTCAATGTTGTTGCCAGTGTAGTGATGGACTCCGGTCTTGGCCAACATAGCATAGTATTCAATTTCACTCTTCCTATAAACACAAGAAAACACCCACACAGAATTAGGTCATTGCATTTTAGAGAGAAATGATAAGCTAAGGTGAATTTCTATTAATTTGATTCCTGAATAATTTGCCGAAAGTAATAATAGTTTTAAGTACAGAACTTTGTTAAAGATTCTAGCAATAGAGGTCCATACA
>NW_007381115.1:3291-16213 GCF_000475195.1 Diaphorina citri | reverse complement strand
TAATGGATACTTGGATGTGGATCTAGTTTTGGGAAGATTACATGGTATTAGAACGTATTACATGTTTGGTTTTGGAAGAACTTTTAATGTTTTTGTCATACGTGGGCGAAAAGACCATCAGTCCATTCAAGGGTTAAGTCCAGGACTCCAAACCTTCAAATTCATGTGATATCCCCACTGCAAATAGGAATACCGTCAGTTCTGCCAGATTCGAGACTCATTAAGAGTAAGAGATAATCTTTTCTACGTGCTTTAGGAGATGATCCCCATAATGATAGACATTCCATAGGATTCCATACATATAACAAATTCTTGTTTGAACAAGGTTTAGTAAAGATGAGCCACTCTGGGTGTCAATGGGTTGATAATAATAGTTATGAATCTATGATAACTCTATCTATCCCTCTTCGGTTCTTAGGATGCCCTCCAAGGATCTTCGACCTCCCAACCGGAAGACAGACCTCCCAGCATAGGCTGGGACCAGGTAGTTACATTGGGAAGGCCAAGGGTGTCCCAATAAGGACGAAAACCAAGAGGAACTTAAATATTCAAAGAGGCAAGAAGGCTCCCTCTTTTAATATTGAATAATTCAATCTAACTTCATGTACAAAGGTAATAAGTATCCATTATCAAACAAAATATGAAGAAAATCAAATAAAGTTTGATGAAAAGTGGGGTTACTGTTCTGAGTCTTCGATTGCTAATTTACTATGAAATTATGAATATTGTGCAAATACACATGTACGTATACAAATTTACATCAGTAGAGCGATCATTACTGATACTGGATTTCATCCTAAGAGACATGGCATCACAAGGATCTGAAGAAGTAAACAAAAGGAAAAGGCGGACGTCTTTAGGATTAAGAGAAATGAATCAAAACCTACGACCAGAAAGGGAATCAGAAGGACTATGTTATATGTGATGTCCCTCCCAAACAACTACACGAAAAGTGAATTTAATATTGGGTCTATTTGGACTAATAACTAGTTATTAGACTGGTAGTAGAAACAAATAGACTAATGGATTAGGTACATGTCTGTGGTGATAATCATGTTGATCATAATGGATACTTGGATGTGGATCTAGTTTTGGGAAGATTACATGGTATTAGAACGTATTACATGTTTGGTTTTGGAAGAAGACTAGGATTTCTGGTCTAAGAAGTTACTTAAAAGTGTAGTTGTACACTGGATCTTCTTGTGGACAATGCCAAATCCAGCAAGATAAAGGTCTAAGGAACATAAAATGTAAGCATCGAAGAAATTCAATGAATGCCCAATATCCTAGAATGAATTTCCAATGCTACACGCTACAATCTAAATACAAAATCGATTTCAAACCCTCAAAATCAAGCTAGCTCATGACAAACCCTCAATTCCTTTTATCTGACCTCTGATTACTGATTATAATTACTGTAATTGAAGTTATTGAAGAATCAGTATAATCAGCGTCAGATATTCCAACAGACTTTAACGATTCAGAATTGAGAGCATCTCAATACGCCTCGTTGATTGGTTCTGTTTGTTCAACAATGAGATAATTGTATTGAAGAGATCACAGTAATTACGAACCATACAGGGTGTTCACTGTAGTCTGTGACCAAGTCCACTCAAATTATCAAATAGTGTGTTGCCATAATGCAGAATAGAATATGTAGTATTTATAGTAAATTAAACCAGAAGGTATTTCACAAAGTCTGCAGACTTTTTTCCTCAAGAGGTTTGAAAGAGGGAACTGTAACAACGAACGGAGGTTTTACAACTGTAACAAATTCTGGATGCTCCTCTAAACTCCTCTTCAAGAACAATACTCACCCTGTAAATATTCCCTATGAAAGGTGCAGAGCGAGAGGACAAGGCCAAGAGAGAGAGAGAGAGAGAAGCAGCAGCTGTTTTGGTATCCTCTCTCATGTCGGAAGAAGCATGCCAGGTGCCCTCGCATGAGACTCGAACAGCAGACCTTCCACTCTGACCCCACAGCATCCAACATGCCAAGTATCCATCACTTGAAAATAGGGAACTTCATCAATACCCAATACTGCAGACGTTTAAGTACCATCACTTGTGTGAAAGTGGGGAACTTCATCAATAACCAATACTCCAGACGTTTTCAGTTATCAGTCACTTGTGTTAAAATAAGAAACTTCATCACAATCAATAATACAGAGCTACAGAGTTTACAGACGTCTTGAGCGATCAGTCGATATCCGACGTAAAAATCATGGAGTTCATGAGGAACATAGTTGTGAAAATAGGGAACTTCATCAATACCACAGAGTCCACAGACGTCTTGGTCGATCAGTCATCAGTTGATATCCGACGTAAACATCGTAGAGTTCATGGGAACATCGTGTAACACGGATGAAGAAAATCGGTATGATCAATGTTGAAAGTTCACCTTGTTATCTTATTGACTCTGAGGACGATCAACAATATCAACATTCAGGTGATTATCGACCAATTTAGTACCTTCCATGTATGATTCAGATTTCAGTGTGACTTGGTACGGACAAAGACGATTTTCATCGGAATTCAACGGTTGAAGAAAACCAGCATTTTCCCTTTTCGAATCTCCTTCATTGTAATTTCAGAAAAAGAAGCCTAGTTTGCCAAAGATCACAAAATCTGTTGACGTTCCTGCTCTAATGATTTCAGTTGACGTCTTGAGTCTTGATTAATTTGAAAACAACGTTTTCTGTCAAAGAAGACGTCATGTTCATCAGGGGTAAGGGGACGGGAGCTATTTTTAGTCAAATTTCTCTTCCTGGAACCTTGGAGCGAGTCCTCTACTCAAATCTATCCTGAAACCTCGAATCTCAGAGCGGTCAATCCACATCTCAAATCTCTCCTGGAACCTTGAAATCTTGGAGCGACGGAAGGAAAAGGGCTCCCGGAGGTTCTCAACTCTCAATTACGTCCGCATGAGTAATTATCGAGCCATTCATTTGAATCGAGAGATCCCCGCATCCCGCTCATATATGTATATCCCGCTCATATATGTACTGTATATCCCTAGTTAGCTTAGTTGGTAGCGCGTCTGCCTTGTAAGCGCTAGGCCGCGGGTTCGATTCTCGCCCGGGGCGGATTTTATCTACCTTGTAAGCGCTAGGCCGCGGGTTCGATTCCCGCCCGGGGCGGATTTTATCCTGATGGGATAATGTTCGTTCTCGATGGAAGCGCTAGGCCGCGGGTTCGATTCCCGCCCGGGGCGGATTTTATCCTGATGGGATAATGTTCGTTCTCGGAACACCTAGGCCGCGGGTTCGATTCCCGCCCGGGGCGGATTTTATCCTGATGGGATAATGTTCGTTCTCGGAACGGGTTATAAGCGCTAGGCCGCGGGTTCGATTCCCGCCCGGGGCGGATTTTATCCTGTAAGCGCTAGGCCGCGAGTTCGATTCCCGCCCGGGGCGGATTTTATCCTCATGGGATAATGTTCGTTCTCGGAACGGCTCGCGCTAGACGCGGGTTCGATTCCCGCCCGGGGCGGATTTTATCCTGATGGGATAATGTTCGTTCTCGGAACGGCTGGTTTCTCCTATCCTGTCTTCCTTCTCTCTTCGATTTCGGGACGATAAGACCATAGCAGTTACAGTTCCCTCTGTCAAAAAAAAAAAAAAAGTTCATACAAAAAACGGCACAAAACACGAAGTTAAGATCTATCAAACATCTAAATGAACTGAAGAGGGTTGAAATTCGACTACAAAACTTCAATGTGCGGAGGACTAATCCCAATACTTAGCGTACAGCCTATGACCGTACTGTGTTTGGTTATGAATGAATGTCTAAATGAACTGAAGAGGGTTGAAATTCGACTACAAAACTTCAATGTGCGGAGGACTAATCCCAATACTTAGCGTACAGCCTATGACTGTACTGTGTTTGGTTATGAATGAATAGAATAGAATGGATTGAACTAAAGCTAATAAAAACCTATTTGACTGTACACAAACATAATAAGCAATTCAATTAGGTATGAAACGAGAGGTGGGCTAAGTCACTGGTCTTGGGCAATCGAGTTATTGAGATTTAGACTCTAGGAGAGAACTAAAATTAGTAAATTAGGCGCCCAAGGGGGAATTGGACGGCAAAAACCCTAGCAGAATCGGTGTATTTTTTTATTATTATTTAAATAAGTAGGTACATGTAGTCTTATAAATTGTAAGACGAGTGAAGACGATCAAGGGAAGCATTCCAAAGGTTCAACTTGATGGAATTACAATTACCTACTTAATTTGTTTGAGATTTTCTGTGAGAACCAAAGTTTCCGTCACTGGAATGTCTCAATGAAACTGACAATGTATACGTACACATAATAAGCAATTCAATTAGGTATGAAACGAGAGGTGGGCTAAGTCACTGGTCTTGGGCAATCGAGTTATTGAGATTTAGACTCTAGAAGAGAACTAAAATTAGTAAATTAGGCGCCCAAGGGGGAGCTGTACGGAAAAACCCTAGCAGAATTGGTGTAATTTTTTTTAAGAGGTTTGACAGAGGGAACTGTAACTGCTAAGGTCTTATCGTCCCGAAATCGAAGAAAACAGCCTAAATCGGGGAAGTAACCCAATAATAGAGTTCTTCCACCCTAAACGTGTGGCACCCTGTCACAATTTCTTTCCTCAGTGCAAAGATGTATCTGTAAATAAGTAGGTACATGTAGTCTTATAAATTGTAAGACGAGTGAAGACGATCAAGGGAAGCATTCCAAAGGTTCAACTTGATGGAATCACCTACTTATTTTGTTTGAGATTTTCTGTGAGAACCAAAGTTTCCGTCACTGGAATGTCTCAATGAAACTGACAATGTGTACGGACGAGCATCATCCGAATGAAATATCTACAGCATGTTTATCATGTCTCACATCTCATGGAGATTTTCTGTGAGAACCAAAGTTTCCGTCACTGGAATGTCTCAATGAAACTGACAATGTATACGGACGAGCATCATCCGAATGAAACATCTACAGCATGTTTATCATGTCTCACATCTCAGTGCCAGGAAGATGAAAAGTTGGAAGAATTAAATTAGTTGAATTACATCAAAACATGTAATTTTCCACAAGCTTCCACCTTCAACCTTCACAAATCTCAGTGCCAGGAAGATGAAAAGTTGGAAGAATTAAATTAGTTGAATTACATCAAAACATGTAATTTTCCACAATCTTCCACCTTCACAAGGTCATGGTGAAGTATCTGCCTGTTCTATCTATAGGAGGAACCATCAACCCATTCAAGCTTCCATGGTTACCAAGAGCAGCGTGAAAATGGTTCTTCAGCACTCTGAGATAGTATCAGCAAAATATTCAATGGCAGACGTCCTTCACCCAGAACGATTCAAGTTTTTAGTACGCTTTAAATGTTATCAAATAAAAGATATGGTTTTTATTGGCGTGGAGGAACGCGATTCATGATTTTGTCGAATGTGATTCACACCACTTGATGTGTTTTATCTTCCAATAACTCGGAATATAAGGAAATTATGAGAGGAATTTGTAGCATGGTTTAACGAGGAAGGAATAACACTTTTCACCTTTTTTTTACGATACAAAATATTAAAATCACAACATGTAATTTAAATCGGTTTAAATTTTATCGTCCCCAAAACATCGTAAATTTCGTCGTAAAATTACCGCCCACATGGGACATGTGCCACTCTGTTGGAATCAAATGAGATCTTGTTTGACTTGAGTTTTATGATGTATCCATAGGAACCAACTTTATTGGCATTGTCGTCATGAAAATGAATCTTTGTCGAATGTTCGACGCCACTCTGTTGGAATCAAATGAGATCTTGTGCCTGTTTGACTTGAGTTTTATGATGTATCCATAGGAACCAACTTTATTGGCATTGTCCTCATGAAAATGAATCTTTGTCGAATGTTCGACGAGTGTAAATTATTGAAAAATGTAGCTTTTTAGCGCTACAAATTGACAAGGGTGTGGTTCCACTTGATCATCCAAATTCCAAATTGTTATTTGGTGTTTTCATTTATGACACTCAGCATGTCCCCTACTTTATGTATAACACCAAATTCGTGTTTCCCTACTTCTGCTACCTATGTGTACTTCTAATGTTTTTGTCATATGTGGGCGAAAAGACCATCAGTCCATTCAAGGGTTAGGTCCAGGACTCCAAACCTTCAAATTCATGTGATATATCGCTATACTGTAGTAATAGAAAGTAAAAAACACCTGAGCTTTAATAAAAGTCTAAAGGTTCGGCTTTGACAAGACCTTGCAGCTGTTATCATTGGCCCAAAAGTAACAAAGAATGTCTCAGGCACTCACTTCGCCTAGTGGTTACAAATCTTCATTCCTATTCACGCTCAAGACACATCTGTAGGATTCCTAATTTCCTATTCACGCTCAAGACACATACATAGGATTACATAGGACACATAGGATTCCTAATTTCCTATTCACGCTCAAGACGCTTAGGATTCCTAATTTCCTATTCACGCTCAAGACACATAGGATTCCTAATTTTCTATTCACGCTCAAGACATATAGGATTCCTAATTTCCTATTCACGCTCAAGACACATAGGATTCCTAATTTCCTATTCACGCTCAAGACACATAGGATTCCTAATTTCCTATTCACGCTCAAGACACATAGGATACCTAATTTCCTATTCACGCTCAAGACACATAGGATTGCTAATTTCCTATTCACGCTCAAGACACATAGGATTCCTAATTTCCTATTCACGCTCAAGACACATAGGTTTCCTAATTTCCTATTCACGCCAAAGATCGCCTAGTATAGTTTAAAATAATCTCTATTTATTCTCATATCCTCCACGCTAAACAGAAACAGATTTAAACACACATATACAGGCAAACCTGCCTCACTTCCTACACACGGTACGTAAGTCTCAGCGGTCAGATTCCGAGTATTGAGAGAATGAGATCATGTGTACACTTAGTGAATTCAATGAATTGGTGAGATAATACATGAGCTGCTAATTACACTTGGTGAAATTGAAAACAATGGACGAACCAAGTGATGTGTTGGCAAGTTGTGTCCACAAATTGTCTACGGCCGTCGAATCGTCGATTGATGAAGTGTATCTATGTTGTCGAGACAGTGTGGACGGTCTCAGTCTTCAATCGACAGCCGTCGACTCTGTGTGGAACTGTGGACACAGCTTTTTTTTTTTTTAAAAATCAATTCCTTTTATCTGACCTCTGATTACTGATTATAATTACTGTAATTGAAGTTATTGAAGAATCAGTATAATCAGCGTCAGATATTCCAACAGACTTTAACGATTCAGAATTGAGAGCATCTCAATACGCCTCGTTGATTGGTTCTGTTTGTTCAACAATGAGATAATTGTATATTATTACTTCAAGTCCACCTAGGCAGGGGACTTGTTTTAGTTTTGGAGATAATCAACGCATTCTATGTCCTGCTATTAATAGTAAGTTTACTGCTGAGAAAACTGGTATAATTTCATTTAAATTTTGTATACTTTTTCGAAACAAATTTCTACAAGTCAACCAAAAACACTATCAAGAGAGACGCATTTGAAAAATGAAAGAAACTTCAGAGAAAACTTACCACAAATTAAAGGTAGGAATCAGAATAATAATTGTATTGAAGAGATCACAGTAATTACGAACCATACAGGGTGTTCACTGTAGTCTGTGACCAAGTCCACTCAAATTATCAAATAGTGTGTTGCCATAATGCAGAATAGAATATGTAGTATTTATAGTAAATTAAACCAGAAGGTATTTCACAAAGTCTGCAGACTTTTTTCCTCAAGAGGTTTGAAAGAGGGAACTGTAACAACGAACGGAGGTTTTACAACTGTAACAAATTCTGGATGCTCCTCTAAACTCCTCTTCAAGAACAATACTCACCCTGTAAATATTCCCTATGAAAGGTGCAGAGCGAGAGGACAAGGCCAAGAGAGAGAGAGAGAGAGAGAGAGAGAAGCAGCTGTTTTGGTATCCTCTCTCATGTCGGAAGAAGCATGCCAGGTGCCCTCGCATGAGACTCGAACAGGAGACCTTCCAGTCTGACCCCACAGCATCCAACATGCCAAGTACCCATCACTTGAAAATAGGAAACTTCATCAATAGAGAGAGAGAGAGAGAGAGAAGCAGCTGTTTTGGTATCCTCTCTCATGTCGGAAGAAGCATGCCAGGTGCCCTCGCATGAGACTCGAATAGGAGACCTTCCACTCTGACCCTACAGCATCCAACATGCCAAGTACCCATCACTTGAAAATAGGGAACTTCATCAATACCCAATACTGCAGACATTTAAGTATCATCACTTGTGTGAAAATAGGGAACTTCATCAATAACCAATACCAACCATTACATCATCACACTCTACCTCTTCAACCCTATCAACCATTCCATCATCACACTCTACCTCTCAAAGTCAGACCAGTTGTCACATTTGCCATACGTGGTCTAAACATGGTCAGATTTTCCTTATTGACAATGGACGACAATGAATGAACGTTATATTGCGAGATGCCCTTTGTTGAATTATAGATTATAGTCCATAAAAGGGTCTACGACACTTTGACCTAAAACTGAGCTCGAGTGAATGACAATGGCCCTATTGGAATCCATTCGTAGTACAGTGACAAAGTAGCATAGCAAGGCGATCGCCTGGTAAACCGGTTCGAATCCCAGCTAAGGCATGGACATTTATTCATATTATTAAAAAAGCTCACCCAGTCTGATTGGGACCCGGAAAATCAGCAATATGTTTATACCTTCTAATTATAATAATAATAATGATAATAATAATAGTGCTTATTTATACTGCTCGCATAGGACTGAAAAGTCCCTTTACTCCAGCAGTAGGTTACTACTATTATTGTGGTCAAATTCTCAAATTATATTGAGGATAAAAGTCCATACCTCGGCTGGGATTGAACCCACGCCCTCCTGTTTACCAGTCGAGCTCCTAGACCACTACAGCACTACACCACCAAGGCAGGTGTTATCATTAAAAAAAAGCATGCGATTATCCAGATCTGTCAGACCGTGTGAGAAACCTAGGCCTGAAGCTTTTTTCCGTCACACATGTTCCAACTATCTAACAGACCTAGGTGTAGGTCTGTCAGACGAGACAAACTGCTCGCATAGGACTGAAAAGTCCCTTTACTCCAGCAGTAGGTTACTACTATTATTGTGGTCAAATTCTCAAATTATATTGAGGATCAAAGTCCATACCTCGGCTGGGATTGAACCCACGCCCTCCTGTTTACCAGTCGAGCTCCTAGACCACTACACCACCGAGGCAGGTGTTATCATAAAAAAAAAAAAAACATGCGATTACCCAGATCTGTCAGACCGTGTGAGAAACACAGGCCTGAAGCTTTTTTCCGTCACACATGTTCCAACTATCTAACAGACCTGGGTGTAGGTCTGTCCGACGAGACGCTCTGAGCAGGCATAACAAAACAAGGGTAAGCAATGTGCTTCCCACGTTCTCACCGTGCACAAGACAGGTAGCATCTGAGGATGCACCGGAAAGGAATCAGGGAGAGCTGAGCAGGCATAACAAAACAAGGGTAAGCAATGTGCTTCCCACGTTCTCACCGTGCACAAGACAGGTAGCATCTGAGGATGCACCGGAAAGGAAACAGGGAGAGCTGTTTATATTCCAAAGTTCCATTCAACTTCCTCCCGGGACGTTTGCTGAGTCCACACAAACAGACTGATAACCTTCTACCTTCAGAACCTATAGCATCCTAATACATAGCCATGCTCAACCTGAGGCCCGCAAGCCGTATGTGGCTTTCGTGAAGAGATATGGGAAAGACTTACCTGAAACAGACGAAAAAGAAAAGAAAATTACAACACTTGTTACAAAGAAAACAAATAAATGGAAGACAGAACAAAATATCCAAATGCGAGCACGACAGTAAATATTGGGTATATTAAATGAGGGAAGAGATCACAGTAATTACGAACCATACAGGGTGTTCACTGTAGTCTGTGACCAAGTCCACTCAAATTATCAAATATTGTGTTGCCATTGTTGACATAATGCAGAATAGAATATGTAGTATCTATAGTAAATTAAACCAGAAGGTATTTCACAAAGTCTGCAGACTTTTTTCCTCAAGAGGTTTGAAAGAGGGAATTGTAACAACGAACACCCACAATCATAAAAATCATCAAAATCTCAACGAACAACCACTCCATTGAGACAGTCATTCGACATGACAAAATCAAAAAGAGTTATTCAACAAGTGGGCATCGGACAATAGCTCATAATGGGCACCGGAACACGAGAATTCCATAAGCAAACCCGAAACCCGCCCAAAAAACAAATGAAACTTCCCACCTACTCTCGGAACACCAAAACCTTCACTCATCGGGTACGTTACTAACGTTACTTGAAAGTAATCAAATTAAAAGCAGTCGGGTCGGTCTCAATCCCAACGTAACGTGATTTGGTACGGACAAAGACGATTTTCATCGGAATTCAACGGTTGAAGAAAACCAGCATTTTCCCCTTTCGAATCTCCTTCAGTGTGATTTCAGAAAAAGAAGCCTAGTTTGCCAAAGATCACAAAATCTGTTGACGTTCCCATAAATCCTGCTCTAATGATTTCAGTTGGCGTCTTGAGTCTTGATTAATTTGAAAACAACGTTTTCTGTCAAAGAAGACGTCATGTTCATCCGGGGGAAGGGGATGGGAGCTATTTTTAGTCAAATTTCTCTTCCTGGAACCTTGGAGCGAGTCCTCTACTCAAATCTATCCTGAAACCTTTTCGCACACACTTTTCGAAAGCAAAAACACAATGTCAAAACAGTGTTCACACGAACGGAAGAAGGTGAATAAATAACACGAATGAAAAGCGACAGCGAAGAGTTATTGGACGTCCGGTCAAAGATTTACGTTGGACAAGCGACGAAAAAAAAAACGGACGTTACACAAACATTTGTCAAACGGGCGAAAAAAAACACTAGGAAAACAGTAAATTACAAATAGGTAAATAACGAAAACAGTAAATTACAAAACAGGTAAATAAATGTGTAAGATTTTCTCAGTATTTATCAATGAAAACACACGCGCGGTCGTTCACTATGGAAGAGCTTAGCACGAGGGCCTGAGCGAGAATGAAACTGAATGAAGGCAGAACAATCTCCAATCCCATGAATGAATGAACCAAGGTTGTGTGTGTGTGTTGAATGAATGAAATTCTCAATGTGAGGACGTTTGTTGGCATGGAAGGGGGAGAGCGGAACTTGAGACAAGAGGGGCACACTGACGGAAATGACGTCTACAAAAAACTACACTCCATAGATATACCGAGAGAGAAGCGTACAGGGTCCTCGATGCGTTGGGAGACCGGAAATGACGTCTACAAAAAACTACACTCCATAGATATACCGAGAGAGAAGCGTACAGGGTCCTCGATGCGTTGGGAGACCACACTCAGAGTACTCAGACACTCATGGAACTTGTAACCCGTAAGACCTATGTAACGATTTAACGAAGGACTTTGTATGCCACAATTTTTACTGTAAAAATTTGTTAAGCTGGATTTATTTTTTCTGAGCGTAGAAGTCTATTCCACAGAGGAATGGCCTTCAGAGAATCATTCCACGAATTAATTTTCCCTATGAGTTTCCATTTCGAACAATCCTAGCGCACCAAAAAAAGAGACAAACGCGGTAAGTCTTTTTTGTCTGCGGGTGGGAAGAGCGAATTTTGGAGTCAGGAGTTCTTCGTAGTTTGAGCTGCTGCCTCTAAGCTGATTTATGCGTTAGGCCAGCCACTCACTCTCAGGGCAGTTCCTGATAGAGAGTCAGTTCTACCTGATAGTTTGTGTGTACTGTGTACTCATCAAGATACCTGATCAGGTGTAGTTGTCAAGTCTACCTGATAGTGAATGGCTGGCCTTACGATTGTTGTGAATCTATCTCAGGTCTCAGCACTTCCACCTTTCCCCTGACCCCCTACATGGTTTTTGATAGTAGGGGGTCAAGGGGAGGTTTCTTCAGACCTAGATTTTTGTCAGAGCTCATTCTCTCACCTGCTTTCAGACTGGAAGGTTCTCTCTGCTCCCTCTCTCCTCTCTGTGATATCTCCAAATATTTCACCATGATTTTTTTTTTCAACAAGAGTTTCCATTAAAGTATTTAAGATGACTTTCCAGTTGTTATGAATCAGAAGAATTTTGAAAACATCTCAGGTCTCAGCACTTCCAGCTTTTACCCAGAGCGGTTGCGGTGATGGCACGTTGAATGAACCAGTTCCCAATGAATCACTGAAGTTACGTTGTGCGTGGTTGGTATCCGGATGGGTGACGATCTCGGTGATTTCATGATGCTGGCTTTTCCCGGCGTCGCGTCCCCTCAGAGGCAGCTCGTTGCCGAATGAAGGGTAAAACCCCCGTCAGTAAAAACATTGGAAGTTATCCAGTGACGTTACCTAAGTTCTATAAGCGGAGAGCTTTGCTATTGGTATAAGAAGGGCCATCGGCTATAATAAACGCCCTATGTCACTGCGACCTGGTTAGATCTTTTGTGACTTTCCCTTTTAAGCTGAGAGCTTTCCTCAAACACACACCTCCCCAAACCCGAACTGGCGCAAAGAGGAAGCAAATGAAGGCGCAAGTGCTCGGAGAAAATTGATACCGTCCAAAGTTGTAACCTCATTCAAGCAATGAGGATAGAGTTACACCCTATGCAACAGGACGGACGGGGTATCACCGACTGAACTTTGATACACCTGAACTTACATTAGAACCTGCTGTTACACCTTACATTAGAACCTGCTTCAAACGGCTAGCTACTTAGCTTAAGATAAGGGTGCTACTTGGGTGAAGGACACATTTTAATACTACTCATATTACTTATGCACGAAGAAAAAATAGTGCAAATAAGCTGATTTGTGTAGTGGTGAACCAATTTGTGTAACCAATGCTTA
>NW_007381115.1:0-2982 GCF_000475195.1 Diaphorina citri | reverse complement strand
GCAAGTTTACTGTTGCTGAAATTATTCAGCGTATTTTTAGGGGAACGGCACCTGTTGTTGACTAATCCGTACTAGGGCAATCTCTACTATCAGGAAAGGAAATACAAGAAAAACATCTCTAAGAGAAGTGTAAAAAAAAAGTTGGAAACATGTACCTACACAGTTGCTAATGTTTAGGCTTTAGAGAAGTATTTGAAGCTGCAACTGGCATTTCATGTCTCAGACACCAGACTGCGCCCCGGGCGGGAATCGAACCCACGGCCTAGCGCTTACAAGGCAGACGCGCCACCAACCAAGCTAACTAGGCTGGTAGGTGTAAATTTTGAAATGGCTCTATTGGAGTACTTTTGAAATGTTGGAATCGATATCCAGTGGAACTTTTAAGTTTGGCGCAATCGGATGCTGCCACTGCTGTTAGCCTTTACTAGTTCACTGAAAGCTGGAAAACCTGCTGTTTATAATTGTACTATCAAAGGTGTCCTGAGCACTAGGACAATCTCTCAGTAGCAAATACTTGGCAAGTTTACTGTTGCTGAAATTATTCAGCGTATTTTTAGGGGAACGGCACCTGTTGTTGACTAATCCGTACTAGGGCAATCTCTACTATCAGGAAAGGAAATACAAGAAAAACATCTCTAAGAGAAGTGTAAAAAAAAAGTTGGAAACATGTACCTACACAGTTGCTAATGTTTAGGCTTTAGAGAAGTACTTGAAGCTGCAACTGGCATTTCATGTCTCAGACACCAGACTATATATAAGATAGGCAAGTGTAAGTGAGAATCAAAGTAGTCAAGCAGTCAGTCCTCTGTTGCAAGTGCAAGTCATGCCAGCACAAAGCTCATTAGCTAATTATTTACGAGTTAGTGGTCAAGTGGTCTAGCTCTCAGGAAGATCGGGTTTGATTTACGGCAGGGTCAAAAAGTATACGTGAGGTCCAAAACGATATTTTGGATTGTCTGTAATAAAACTGTTACATTTGGGTGAAAATTGTGACCAAAAGGTCGACTCCTACGTAAAGAGTTGTGAAGAATTGAAATCTGAAGTCAAAACCCCGAAAATATGTCTCTAAAAGCTCGAAAGATCAATTTTTATTTGCCCTTCTGATGAAAAAGTTCAAAGAGCCGTCAGATTATAAGAAATGAGCAGAAACGCATGCGCACTAGCACAATACACTAGTGTTGCCTGCAAGGAAGATTTGCTCGGCACAGTTCAATAGGCTACAGAACAAAGTTAGCAAAGACACTCATTCGGTGCGACACTTCGGACCCTGCACAATTCACGTATAAGAATAATAAAAACTTAAAGAACTCTTTTTATGTAGAAAATGTAGAAGTAGAAGTATAGGGTGTACAAGAAACCGAGTTTCCATGATTAGGGAAACTTGAGAAGAAGGGTGATGAAATCTGTTGAATTTTGTGGAAATTTGTACAGCTGCAGAGAATGTTAAAATTAACGTAGGAATAAAATATGACACACGTAAGAGCTGAGGAATGAGGTAATTACAAAATATTTGTGACTTGTGACTTAAAGAACCACAACGTCCCCATTTCTCTGAGGGGAACAGCAAAAGTTGAAATTTCCGGGGGAAAAAGTCGTATGAGAGAAGATGAGTTGAATAGCATGAAACCTACGACATCCCAGAGAACAGGTAGTCAAATTGTACGGGGGCGAATCTTAAAGTGAGGGGGTTTGAATTCTCACCGGAGAGAAAGGTGTTCGAATCCGGTCTCATGTAGGATGTTGCACCGATGTTGTGTTTCATGTTGTCACATGATTTGTTGACTCGAAATGTGACCGTCAGGAGACTGTTGTCCGTACTGAGCAAATAAGTACTTCTGGTGGAGATCTTAACTATTTGTGAGGATTGACAAATTTGGTCAAGCTTTCAATGGCATAGTCGTCAATAGCAAACAGTGGAGATCTTAACTATTTGTGAGGATTGACAAATTTGGTCAAGCTTTCAATGGCATAGTCGTCAATAGCAAACAAAGATGTATCTGCCGTGGAGATCTTAACTATTTGTGAGGATTGACAAATTTGGTCAAGCTTTCAATGGCATAGTCGTCAATAGCAAACAAAGATGTATCTGCTTAAATAAGTAGGTCTTATAAATAAGTCTTATAAATTGTAGACCAAGTAGGTACATGTAGTCTTATAAATTGTAGACCAAGTAGGTACATGTAGTCCGACACAGACCACAAGCGTCCAATGTAGCAGTTGTTTCATCGCTACGAAATAAAAATGGCGGTGAAACACTCATCTTAAAAAAAAAAAGTACTTCTGGTGGAGATCTTAACTATTTGTGAGGATTGACAAATTTGGTCAAGCTTTCAATGGCATATTCGTCAATAGCAAACAAAGATGTATCTGCTTAAATAAGTAGGTACATGTAGTCTTATAAATTGTAAGTCGAGTGAAGACGATCAAGGGAAGCATTCCAAAAGTTCAACTTGATGGAATTACCTACTTATTTTGTTTGAGATTTTCTAACAAAGATGTATCTGCTTAAATAAGTAGGTACATGTAGTCTTATAAATTGTAAGTCGAGTGAAGACGATCAAGGGAAGCATTCCAAAGGTTCAACTATTGATGAAATTACCTATTGATGAAATTACCTACTTATTTTGTTTGAGATTTTCTGTGAGAACCAAAGTTTCCGTCACTTGAATGTCTCAATGAAACTGACAATGTATACGGACGAGCATCATCCGAATGAAATATCTACAGCATGTTTATCATGTCTCATTCTCTGTGATATCTCCAAATATTTCAACATGATTTTTTTTCAACAAGAGTTTCCATTAGAGTATTTAAGATGACCAAGGAGTCTTTCCAGTTGTTATGAATCAGAAGAATTTTGAAAACATCTCAGGTCTCAGCACATCCAGCTTTTACCCAGAGCGGTGCGGTGATGGCACGTTGAATGAACCAGTTCCCAATGAATCACTGAAGTTACGTTGTGCGTGGTTGGTATCCGGATGG
>NW_007381114.1:16344-16625 GCF_000475195.1 Diaphorina citri | reverse complement strand
TTTTTTTTAGCATGTAGTAGCTGAGAATCGTGTCACACTGATAACGTTTCGTACTAGATTGGTAGGGAGCTCTCCCTGAGTACAACACCTCTTCATTATGATCTAGCATTCAGTATGACCCTCTCTCTCTCCCTAGGTGTTACTAACTAATTACAGAAATAAAAATATTGTAAATAAACCTCGTGGACGAGCGTCCATACAGGAGGGGGTATCAAACTTGGTCAGTGATCGGTTGAACCAAGTTAGTTTTCAATGTCACCCACCAACTAGAGTGGATTTCA
>NW_007381114.1:0-15511 GCF_000475195.1 Diaphorina citri | reverse complement strand
TAAAGGTCCATGCCAAATTTGGTGCTTTCCTGACGAAAAGCCGCTTTTTTGACGTTAGGCCACCGACTATATGTGCCTATACCAGGGATTTTCAACTTCCATGTGTATGTGGGCCACATGCTACATTGGCCAGGTACTTCGCGGGCCACGTACACAGGGGAACAAGCCCGTATCCAGGATTTTCTTAGGGGGATGGGTGCTCCAGATCTTCGGAGTCCACCCGATAGTTAAAGAGCAAAAATGAAGCTCGAGGAAGCCCACCCAAAAAGCTTCGCGGGGCACAAAAATGGTTTGGCGGGCGACATAAGGCCCGCAGGCCGCTAGTTGGAAATCGTTGTCCTATACGAGGACCTCATCTATGTACTATTAGTACCTACCTTCAGGTATTCTTACATATCCATAATATTTAGAACTTAAGGTGTGTGCACACATAGTCGACCGGCCATCGATCGATGTCGACTGAACCGTCCACACTGCCTCGACAACTCGTCGATCTACGGCCGGACGATTATGTTTGGAGTTTTGGACACACCTTTATAGGACACACTAGATAAGGTTCGTTCTCGGAACGGCTGACTCCTATCCTGTCCTCCCTCTCTCTTCTCGGATTTTAGGATGATAACACCTCCGTTGATACAGTTCCCTCTATCAAACCTCTTCATGCTACAATGCTACATTATTGCTACATACTTATTTTGTACAGGCAACGAAGTTAAACGATTGTCACCCACTTGAGTCGTACAGGCATAAATTTAAACCACAACTATTTTGTTCTACTTTCAGAGGCACTTTAAGGCGAACAGTCAGGATGACATATCCCAATATGTTCACCCCTCCATGTTAGAAGACCCATGGGCTGCCCTCATCCCTAACTCCATCACCCAATCCCGACAGGAAAACATCCAGCGAGGCAAAGTACAAACGTATGACTACAGCAGTTCAGACGAGGAAACTCCTGCTAGCACGCAAGATAATGAGGGGAGTGATAGTGATGCTAGTGATGATGAAGAACAAGAGTAGAAACATACTACTATCACGTCACGTGAGCTCATGGGGAGTCGGAAAGATGTAGTTCGATGTTTTCCCATTATTTTTTTTATTGGATATTTATTATTGTAGGTGATTTCTTCAGGACAGCTACACTACTCTCACGTAACATGAGTTCACGTAACGTGAGGAGAGTGTGGCTATCATGAACGAAATAACCACAATATTATGGGAAAATTTTGAACTACATCTTTCTCACACCCCATGTGTTCATGTGATCTCACGTGACGTGATAGTAGTATGTTTCTACCTTAAGGCTACAAATAGAGTGAGTGAGGAGAGTGTGGCTATCATGAACGAAATAACCACAATATTATGGGAAAATTTTGAACTACATCTTTCTCACACCCCATGTGTTCAATGTTCATGTGATCTCACGTGACGTGATAGTAGAATGTTTCTACCTTAAGGCTACAAATAGAGTGGAGCCGAGAGCTTAAAGCATAGAGCTTTTTAATCTTAGCTTTAAAATACGGTTTGAAGTCGTCGCTTCTCTCTATTCTCGCTGGCGTAGCTTCCTTCTACGTGCTTGATGCTCTATGCTGTACTTCACTCTGTTTTTAGCCGAAGATTTATTGTACCGTGTACAAACATTATACAAACTGAATAAAAATTAAAAGTACAAAATCTAGGTACAAGATGAAAATGTTTCTTCTTAGGAACAAAGAAAGTGGGCTAGTAAGTTAGTAACGCTTACTTCTCTTAAATTATATTTAATAATTTTATTGTACATTTGGGAATTGAAACCGCGACATAGAGCTTGCAAGGCTGCAGTTAGTAACGCTTACTTCTCTTAAATTATATTTAATAATTTTATTGTACATTTGGGAATTGAAACCGTGACATAGAGCTTGCAAGGCAGGAACGTTACCTTTCAAGCTAAGGCTTCAGGCGGCTTCATTACCAAATTGAATGTGTATTAGATTTTACCTTCAGACCGTTTCTCATTGACACGAAAATTGAGAAGGTACCTACCTAAATTAAGTATGTTTTTACGCACTCGCTTGTAAAATAAACATTGTAAATCTCGTTTTAATATCATGTCTCCTCTTTTTATTTTATTTGGAATGCTACATGCAGGTTTAATAGGTAGGTATAGGGTATAGGTACTCATAAGTCACATAAGTCCTCCTGAGGACAAGCAAAATTAGACGAAATAAAAACTCTTTTGATTTGACTTTTCCTCCACCTTCCCCGAATTGGCCAGAAGTATGAAGTATGTGTGAGAAGCTCAGTCTAATCAGCCGTCTAAATACCAACCATTTGTGAAGTTGCTTATCTTCTGATAACATAAAACGGTTTAAGTGGCGATCTCTAGCGGTGATTTGTAGGATTATGAACGTGTCTCACTACTTTCCACCTTCCCCGAATTGGCCAGAAGTATGTGTGAGAAGCTCAGTCTAATCAGCCGTCTAAATACCAACCATTTGTGAAGTTGCTTATCTTCTGATAAAGCATCCCTTCCTCAATACGATTTTTTCACTCCCCACTTAAGTACCGAAAATAGTAAGTGATCATTGAACCTGCACTCTAAAGGTGTGCCCACACATAGTCGACCGGTCCTCGATCAATGGCCGGTCGACTATGTGTGAACACTGGAGACACCTTGAGAAAACAGTACCTACTTACCTAGATTTTCATGATGTACAGGGGTTTATAGCTTCCCCCTTTGAAAGTCTCTGCATTCTAACCTCCTTGGTTGTCAGCGCCATACAGTGCTGCTCTCAGTGGCTAAAACAGAAAACTCGGATGTCACGCATGCGCAGTATATTTGTGTTCTGAAATCTTAAATCAACAAAACAAATTGCATTCTAACCTCCTTGGTTGTCAGCGCCATACAGTGCTGCTCTCAGTGGCTAAAACAGAAAACTCGGATGTCACGCATGCGCAGTACATTTGTGTTCTGAAATCTTAAATCAACAATTGAGAAGGTACCTACCTAAATTAAGTATGTTTTTACGCACTCGCTTGTAAAATAAACATTGTAAATCTCGTTTTAATATCATGTCTCTTCTTTTTATTTTATTTGGAAGGCTACATGCAGGTTTAATAGGTAGGTATAGGGTATAGCAGTATAGGTACTCATAAGTCACATAAGTCCTCCTGAGGACAAGCAAAATTAGACGAAAACAAAAACTCTTTTGATTTGACTTTTCCTCCACCTTCCCCGAATTGGCCAGAAGTATGTGTGAGAAGCTCAGTCTAATCAGCCGTCTAAATACCAACCATTTGTGAAGTTGCTTATCCTCTGATAACGTAAAACAGTTTAAGTGGCGATCTCTAGCGATGATTTGTAGGATTATGATACCTTGTACGTGTCTCACTACTTAAATCTTGAACCGTAATCCACTGCATTCTAACCTCCTTGGTTGTCAGCGCCATACAGTGCTGCTCTCAGTGGCTAAAACAGAAAACTCGGATGTCACGCATGCGCAGTACATTTGTGTTCTGAAATCTTAAATCAACAAAACAAAAAAATTCAGTTTTGTGCGAACGATGATCGAGGAAAGTAACCGCGTTGTAGTTTTTTCGTGGAATTCTTCTTTCATGATGTTTAATCCCTGTGTTATTTTACCTGTTGCTTAATGGTGCTTCACAAATAGAGTGCTTTTAGTGCGATCTTATCCCAGTGTTTGCCTCGTGGAAATGTTGCGTTTCCAGAGTCACCTACATGTTGACTGATTTGTGTGCTTTTGTTAGAAATTGTAGTGGTTGTACCAAGGAGAGGATCATGGGCAATTCACAGAGTGTCAAGTCTGATTCACCTCCCCCAGTGGAGCTCCCTAGGTCCCATAATATACGGGCGAGTATCCGAACCAACAAGTTACCTATGCCAGATCTATATGAGCTGGAACGGAGATTCACTAAAGTTCTGGTAAGTCCACTTACATGGTTATGGCTTGCTCCCTGAATCGGTAAATAAGAAGGTAGGTGCTGTAGGTAGGTAGTTAGGTATGTGTGTCCATTCCATAGTTGATAGCCAAGACAATAATATGCCTCTGAACTTTGATTAAGTTCAAAAGCTGTTTGATTAGCTGAAAGGATAGAAATCATCCATTCATATTGCTTACTTAGCCAGCCTAGTTAACTTAGTTGGTAGTGCATCTGCCTTGTAAGTGCTAGGCTGTGGGTTCAATTCCCGCCCAGGGCGGATTTTTTCCTGATGGGATAATGTTTGTTCTCGGAACGGCTGGCTTCCTCCTATCCTGTCTTCCTTCTCTCTTCGATTTTCAGGACAATAAGACCATAGCAGTTACAGTTCCCTCTGTCAATCTCTTAAAAAAAAAAAAAAAAAAAAAAAACTCGTTTTTTTCAGCTAAGTTTGAAGTCAGATTGGTGGTCCCAGCCATAGTAGTGTAGTAGCAGTGTTTGCTCAGAAAATGTTTATGATTCTGAGATGTGTTTGAATAGCTAGAGTATTGTAGTCATACCTAGTAGGTATATTTTTCTGTGTAAGAGGTCTTCATTATCCACCAAATGTTATGCGGTTGCCTCTCTCAGATTTGTATTAAGAAATTGGTTTTTTAAAGCCATTTTCACTGTCTGTCATTAATACAGCACCCTACCTACAATGTTACATTATTTTTATTTGAAAATAAAGAATTATTGAGAAAATAAGATGTGAATTCATGCGATTGAATGGACTTATATCAAAGTATGAAATCATGATGGCCATACTGTGTCGGCTGGCATCGCGTGCTATGCTGATGATGACATGAGGCCTTATCATATTACGCGTCTTGACCCTTTTCATTTGAGTGATAAGTAAATCCATGTAGAGAGAGGCCTCAAAAATATTCAAAGGAAATAATAGTTAATAGTTAGCTATGTAGCTTTTAAGTAGGTAGGTAGGTACACAACTACCAACTATACATAAACAGGATGATATACTGGTTTGGTATGCATCAGGTTTGTAGATCCAAGAGCACGCTACCGACCTAATTGAATTTAAACTATATAGCTTACCTAGTCATAACTAATTATTTCGCTTGTGTACTACCTACTTTTTTATGCATATTCTGCAGGTAAGTATCTACTTACTTAAGTCTACCCTAATAATGAAGATAGGTACGTCCTACTTCAAGTTTATAAAGCAGGTTTTCCATGCTCATTCATGATTAGATAGCCAAAGAGTACTCTCTTAACCTTGTGTATCATGTTGTGATAATACTACTGATAAATGATAGTTCTTGTTCGGTTTTTTCGTGATAGGATTCATGATTTTGCAGAAAACAGTGATGCTAATTCTGCATTATTTACGTTATGTACTTTTTTCCATGTATTGAAGAAGTTGGGCTTTAGGGGCCAGTGGTTTTCCCAATCATAATATTAATATGTAGGTACCTATGTAAGTACTAGTAAGTATTACTTACTATAAGTACGTATCTATATCAAATAGGTACCCCCTGGGTTTTAAATGTTCTTTCAGGATAGACGTCAGTAAGTAGTTATTGAAACATTATTGTAAACTTGGAAATTTACTCACCTACTTCCTAGTTGTGATGAAGCTAAATAGGTATTAAGTAAATCAATATTATAAAATTACAAAATGCTCTACTTGTAGCTGCAGATCTATCATACAGATGTTTTTGAAACCAAAGATAAATTATATAAAACAAGGGGGTACTTATTTACGTTTTAAATAGTTTAATAGTTGTTATGACCTAGGAACTTACTTCTTCTGAAGTAAAAAAACCATGTAATACAGAGGTAGTCGGTCATAAATGGGTACACTTCTCTATCCTACCTCCATTCTGATCGGTCCATACATTCCTATCTGGAATTCCTCTGAAGATACTAAACCAATGTGGTGGTCCCTACTACTGGACTCCCTGTGGAGAGTCCCTGGGTTCGATTGTATGGGTAATTTATCTGTCAGATTGTAGAATTTATTAAATTAAAGTTGGTTACCTTTCATACTCTACCTGGAGGGGTTTCGAAACGTTCTTTATCGAGGTGACATTCAATTTTATTGTAATTTAATTCAAGTCCCTGTGGGTCATTGAGGGGAATTGTTTATTTGTGTTAGTTTTATGGTTATTGGGCTATATTTTTTGTTGTATTTATCGAAGTAAGTAGGGAAATTTACTCACCTACTTCCTAGTTGTGATGAAGCTAAATAGGTATTAAGTAAATCAATATTATAAAATTACAAAATGCTCTACTTACTTGTAGCTGCAGATCTATCATACAGATGTTTTTGAAACCAAAGATAAATCATATAAAATGAGCCACCTACTTATTTACTTACGTTTTAAATAGTTTAATAGTTGTTATGACCTAGGAACTTACTTCTTCTGAAGTAAAAAAACCATGTAATACAGAGGTAGTCAGTCATAAATGGGTACACTTCTCTATCCTACCTCCATTCTGATCGGTCCATACATTCCTATCTGGAATTCCTCTGAAGATACTAAACCAATGTGGTGGTCCCTACTACTGGACTCCCTGTGGAGAGTCCCTGGGTTCGATTGTATGGGTAATTTATTTGTCAGATTGTAGAATTTATTAAATTAAAGTTGGTTACCTTTCATACTCTACCTGGTGGGGTTTCGAAACGTTCTTTATCGAGGTGACATTCAATTTTATTGTAATTTTATTCAAGTCCCTGTGGGTCATTGAGGGGAATTGTTTATTTGTTTTAGTTTTATGGTTATTGGGCTATATTTTTTGTTGTATTTATCGAAGTAAGTACTTGATTGTTTGTAGCTCTTTCTCGACCGTCAACTTATGGCCCGTGGGTTGAGTACGTTAGAATAATCTACAGCTCTCTAACTAGCCTGGTACATTGTACTTCCATTCCTTTCCTGAGATTTATTGGTCTCTAGTTGAGATTTTGAATGAATAATGTGTAAGTACGTTTTGTACTTATGGTCGTCTTGATATTTCCCACTTATTTCATCTCATTGGCCTATACCTAATGTCCCTCTGAGTAGGTAGATGTATGTACCTTTAGTACTTACCTACACATGGAAAAGGATATTTTACTCTTTGAAAGTTTGTGATTTCTTGAGTAAGTACCATTGGTCTCTAGTTGAGATTTTGAATGAATAATGTGTACGTTTTGTACTTATGGTCGTCTTGATATTTCCCACTTATTTCATCTCAGTGGCTTATTTCATCTCATTGGCCTATACCTAATGTCCCTCTGAGTAAGTAGATGTATGTACCTATAGTAACTACTTACCTACACATGGAAAAGGATATTTTACTCTTTGAAAGTTTGTGATTTCTTGAGTAAGTACCTACTTAGGTACCTAATCAATTTGACTTGGGCATGATATTACTTACCATCAATGATCTCATAAGTAGTTATGATAAATTAACCCCCTCACTCAAATCTTGAAACATGAGTGTGACATCATGCTTATCTTGCTGCTAAGTATATTTTTAGCTACCAGTCAATCTGTTGGGGTGTTCGGTTTAACATTCAAGGCTGAGTGTGTGTGGGTTATTGTGGTGACAAATTTTACGACTGCATATCTGCAAGCAGTGACTAATTAGTTAGTTTATTAATTAATAACCATTTGCAGTCATGACTTGAGGTATTGACGTTAGTACACCACCGAGGTATTAACGAGGAGGTACTTACGTATGTACATAAACACTTAAAAACTACGTACTATGTACCCACTGACTAGTAACTATCTACTAGATATAGAAAGTATCGCACAATCCTTAAGACCGATGTACACAAGCTACTACGTCAATCTACTCTGACTCTGAGGCTACACAAAAAGCCCACTCTGAGGCTTAAGTGTAGGGGCAAACAGACGAATCTAGTCTTTCAATATATCATTGCCTGTGTACCACCTACATACGTTATATTTGCACAAATTTCACTCGTTCAGGCCTGGTATTTTGCACAAATATCAAGTACTCACGCACCCAGCAACGATCTGTCGAAAGGTTGGAAGACCAACTGTTCAAAGACCAGGTTAGAAGACCAACTGTCCAAAGACTAGGTTAGAAGACCATCTCTCAAACGACTAGGCGAAGTATGTGTGAGAAGCTCAGTCTAATCAGCCGTCTAAATACCAACCATTTGTGAAGTTGCTTATCTTCTGATAACATAAAACGGTTTAAGTGGCGATCTCTAGCGGTGATTTGTAGGATTATGAACGTGTCTCACTACTTTAATCTTGAACCGTAATCCACTGCATTCTAACCTCCTTGGTTGTCAGCGCCATACAGTGCTGCTCTCAGTGGCTAAAACAGAAAACTCGGATGTCACGCATGCGCAGTACATTTGTGTTCTGAAATCTTAAATCAACAAAACAAAAAAATTCAGTTTTGTGCGAACGATGATCGAGGAAAGTAACCGCGTTGTAGTTTTTTCGTGGAATTCTTCTTTCATGATGTTTAATCCCTGTGTTATTTTACCTGTTGCTTAATGGTGCTTCACAAATAGAGTGCTTTTAGTGCGATCTTATCCCAGTGTTTGCCTCGTGGAAATGTTGCGTTTCCAGAGTCACCTACATGTTGACTGATTTGTGTGCTTTTGTTAGAAATTGTAGTGGTTGTACCAAGGAGAGGATCATGGGCAATTCACAGAGTGTCAAGTCTGATTCACCTCCCCCAGTGGAGCTCCCTAGGTCCCATAATATACGGGCGAGTATCCGAACCAACAAGTTACCTATGCCAGATCTATATGAGCTGGAACGGAGATTCACTAAAGTTCTGGTAAGTCCACCAACATGGTTATGGCTCGCTCCCTGAATCGGTAAATATGAAGGTAGGTGCTGTAGGTAGGTAGTTAGGCATGTGTGTCCATTCCATAGTTAATAGCCAGGACAATAATATGCCTCTGAACTTTGATTAAGTTCAAAAGCTGTCCGATTAGCTGAAAGGATAGAAATCATCCATTCATACTGCTTGATTCAAGTGTTCAGCTAAGTTTGAAGCCAGATTGTGGTCCCAGCCATAGTAGTGTAGTAGCAGTGTTTACTCAGAAGGTGTTATGATTTGAGATGTTTTGAATAGCTATGCAGTTGCCTCTCTCAGATTTGTATAAAAAAAAAAATATGGTTTTTAAGCCATTTTCACTGTCTGTCATTATTACAACAGTAATACCTACCTACATAATGTTACATTATTTTAAGTATTTGAAAATAAAGAATTATTGAGAAAATAAGATGTGAATTCATGATTGAATTGAACTATATCAAAGTATGAAATCTTGATGGCCATACTGTGTTGCATTAGGGCTATATGACATGAGGCTGATATCTCTGACTAGTCCAGTGGTGCTATCACAAGTGTGAAACATATTCTCGCCAATTGTGTCGAGCTGTAATTACTTCATTTCATGTTTCTCCGGGTACCTCTATTTACTTACCATATTAAGTATGTGAAGAACTATTTCACATGTGTATACTTATGTACTTACCTACTGTGAGAATGTATTGTTAACTAGGTAGAGAGGTAGGTACTTGGTAGTAGCATTGTAAATATGTAGTTACATAGGGACATATGAGTTATGAGTAGGTAGCCTACCTATCAAATCAAGGTTTCAAAAATTCAATAACTGTTTAAGTACTTCTTTGTTTATTCTTGTTTTTTAATTGTTCCCTAAGTAGCTATTATTTGATGTATTGTCATCATGTCATGGATTGTTAACTAGGTAGAGAGGTAGGTACTTGGTAGTAGCATTGTAAATATGTAGTTACATAGGGACATATGAGTTATGAGTAGGTAGCTACCTATCAAATCAAGGTTTCAATAACTATTTGAAGTACTTCTTTGTTTATTCTTGTTTTTTAATTGTTCCCTAAGTAGCTATTATTTGATGTATTGTCATCATGCCATGGACACACATCTTTTTCTTGGAAACCTCAACTGCCTGTTGGAGGTATTCGCTGTTGGCTGTTACCTGATATTTCTAGGTGATTGTCCATAGGTGACCTAGTTCTGTAATCAGTAAGTAGGTGTTTACTGAGTTCATAGTAGGTGCCTGATCAGGGGTTTGTTTACTTATAGTGGTCTGTGGTTGATAATGATGATACCACCATAACTATGGTAATATTGTATTATCGTGGTGTTAAGGTGTGTTCGGCAGTCCAAATGCTTTCGTAATATCACTTTC
The DNA here is from genome assembly GCF_000475195.1 of Diaphorina citri. NCBI lineage: Eukaryota > Metazoa > Arthropoda > Insecta > Hemiptera > Psyllidae > Diaphorina > Diaphorina citri. The sequence goes on along the minus strand of NW_007381114.1, from coordinate 5,379 downwards.
ATTTAATTTTGTACGTACGAGTGTACTTTAGGCTGGTGATCTCCCCGACCTAGAAAAGAAAACAAGGTGATATGAACCTACTTGGGCATTTGAGTGATAAGTAAATCCATGTAGAGAGAGGCCTCAAAATATTTCAAAGGAAATAATAGTTAATAGTTAGCTATGTAGCTTTTACAAAGGTTAAATGTGATTTTGTACTTAGTTATTGATTGGGAACAAACTCAACACAGGTCAAGCTAGAATATATACTGCTCTTGGATATTAAACTGATGAAAACAAACCAGGATGTTAACTGTTTATGTATAGGTTTGTAGTTGTGTACCTACCTACTTTATTTAGGCAATTACTTGATGATACATTCAAGTAAAATTATACCTACATCAGTTCATACTTACAAACTTTTTCACAACCTTAACCTTTATGACCATGAACCACTCTAAGATATTACTTTTTAAGCAAATACAATTCAAAATTTTCTGGCTAGGGGACGTTAAACAGAGAGTAGACTAGCATCTGGCTGTGGGACTATAAACAGGGAGGAGAACAGCTAACCCTAACCAGCCTAGCTAGATGGCAGTTTTCAAAGAGTTCTCTCTGCTTTTAAAGACCAAGCACAAGTCCTCACAATGGTTGACTGCGGTTCAGGACGAGCCAGCCACTAGAGCTAGAGACCATCACCCCAGTGTATAGCAGATACAAAAAGATATCTTTATTCTGCTATTGCCATTTGGCGAAAGCTAACACTGCTAAAACAACAACAACATAATTCAAAATGAGATACCTACCTATTTAATTAATATCAGGTACCTACCTATTTAATTAATTGTAAATAACCTTGTTGGCAAAATAAATGCCCTCATGTTATCTAAATCTACTGCTTATTTGCTAATGGCTAGGACTACAATCTGAGTTTTATGTAGGTACTTATCAGGTACATATTTTAACTTCTTTCTAAGGTATACCTACTTTTTTATGCATATTCTGCAGGTAAGTACCTACTTACTTAAGTCTACCCTTAATAAGATAGGTACCTTCCTACTCAAGTTTATAAAGCAGGTTTTCCATGCACAAGATTAATCAAAGAGTACTCTCTTAACCTTGTGTATCATGTTGTGATAATACCTACTGATAATGATAGTTCTTGTTCGGTTTTTTGTGATAGGATTCATGATTTGCAGAAAACAGTGATGCTAATTCTGCATTATTTATGTACTTTTTCCATGTATTGAAGAAGTTGGGCTTTAGGGCCAGTGGTTTTCCAAACATAATATTAATATGTAGGTACCTAAGTACTAGTAAGTATTACTTACTATAAGTACGTATCTAACCTACTGATAATGATAGTTCTTGTTCGGTTTTTTGTGATAGGATTCATGATTTGCAGAAAACAGTGATGCTAATTCTGCATTATTTACTTATGTACTTTTTTCCATGTATTGAAGAAGTTGGGCTTTAGGGCCAGTGGTTTCTTGAAACGCTTTACCGTGAAGAATATTTGAATAATCCTACGTAACTCCTTGGTTCTACTTATGAAGCTAGCAGGTACCTAGGTAGGTAAGTAGGTATCAATATGATAACTTGGAACAGTAGGTACCTACTTATCTTTGGGAAAAACCCTTCCAGCTTTCTTCCCGTATGTATCTACCTCTAGATTCTAAATCTAATCTATACTTAACCTTTAAATTTCAACTCGTAATCTCTTGGCATACCTACCTGTTCTTGTTCCTATGCTACATTAATTTTATGGCAAGGTCTTGGCAGTAGGAAACTCAAGAGCTTATGTGTTCATCGTTGAGGTAGGAAAGGAGTTTGTGTACTTTACGCTACAGCTATATATCTGTTCACCTATATGTGTTCATCGTTGAGGTAGGAAAGGAGTTTGTGTACTTTACGCTACAGCGAAGTCTCATACCTGTTCACCTACATATCTCGTGACGCCACTTTGAACTTCTGAAAATGTCTACGTAAGAAGTGTGTCAGGGATAACCTTTGTTTTATTACCTTGGGGGAAATGTTTCCAGCAGGGAGGTAAGAGGGTGGTTTTTCCCTCCTACCAACTCCAACGGTAAGGTCAAGGTGACTAAAAAGGTATTTCCTCCTTCATCCCCTCTCCCTTGATGGGGCCCTTTTCCCTTCTCTCCATTGATGGAGTCCCTCTCCCATCTCTTTATTAGAGCCTTGGCACACGAGACGTGAATATAAAGTTCATTTGGACTTAGACGCTTTTAATGGTGGAATTTATGTTTCTACTTAGGACACTTCCATGTTCTTTTTACTTTCCATGTATTGAGTTCGTAGGTTTATAGAGCAGGAAAAGTTCTTTAAGCACGAATACGAAATAGTCATTAGTCTATAGTCTGCCTTTACTTACCTACCTACCTACCTATAGCTATAGAGAATTTTACAAAAGTTCATCCAATACCATTCTTATTAACATTAAGGGGGCTTATCTTAGAGCTTAGACGGACAACACTTGGTTCTGGAAGTTGTGTGTACTCACTACTCAGTGTACATATGTGCGGTTAGGTATACGTATGATCTACCTAATAAGCATCGGAAATTGGTCTCTAGTTGAGATTTTGAATGAATAATGTGTACGTTTTGTACTTATGGTCGTCTTGATATTTCCCACTTATTTCATCTCAGTAGCTTATTTCATCTCATTGGCCTATACCTAATGTCCCTCTGAGTAAGTAGATGTATGTACCTATAGTACTTACCTACACATGGAAATGGATATTTTACTCGTTGAAAGTTTGTGATTTCTTGAGTAAGTACCTACTTAGGTACCTAATCAATTTGACTTGGGCATGATATTACTTACCATCAATGATCTCATAAGTAGTTATGATAAATTAACCCCCTCACTCAAATCTTGAAACATGAGTGTGACATCATGCTTGTCTTGCTGCTAAGTATATTTTTAGCTACCAGTCAATCTGTTGGGGTGTTCGGTTTAACATTCAAGGCTGATCTTGCTGCTAAGTATATTTTTAGCTACCAGTCAATCTGTTGGGGTGTTCGGTTTAACATTCAAGGCTGAGTGTGTGTGGGTTATTGTGGTGACAAATTTTACGACTGCATATCTGCAAGCAGTGACTAATTAGTTAGTTTATTAATTAATAACCATTTGCAGTCATGACTTGAGGTATTGACGTTAGTACACCACCGAGGTATTAACGAGGAGGTACTTACGTATGTACATAAACACTTAAAAACTACGTACTATGTACCCACTGACTAGTAACTATCTACTAGATATAGAAAGTATCGCACAATCCTTAAGACCGATGTAAAAACTACGTACTATGTACCCACTGACTAGTAACTATCTACTAGATATAGAAAGTATCGCACAATCCTTAAGACCGATGTACACAAGCTACTACGTATACCTGACATGTCATAAATCAAGCATCTCATTGCTCTACAGTCAGCATACCTGAGGATCATAAGGCGATTATAAGTAATGGCCTCATGAGATGGAATTCATCTATTTTAATTTCAGATACCTGACATGTCATAAATCAAGCATCTCATTGCTCTACAGTCAGCATACCTGAGGATCATAAGGCGATTATAAGTAATGGCCTCATAAGATGGACTTCATCTATTTTAATTTCAGAAGATGTCTACTTTTGAAGAAGTGCTGGAATGTAAAAAATGTAACTACAGCAGGAAAAGAGACTAGGATTTGTGATTTTATAGCTTCTTTGTTCCTGTAATCTTTTTAATGATATGTAAGATCATGTTCTTGACTACTGTATGTGGAGAATGTTGTGGGGTTTAGGGTTGATCTTTTTGTTGCACGTCAGGATTTTGAGCAGGAAAAGAGACTAGGATTTGTGATTTTATAGCTTCTTTGTTCCTGTAATCTTTTTAATGATATGTAAGATCATGTTCTTGACTATACTGTATGTGGAGAATGTTGTGGGGTTTAGGGTTGATCTTTTTGTTGCACGTCAGGATTTTAAGCACTGGATTGAGAAAGATTTTGCCACTGCCCTGTGCATGAGGTTTTGTTAACAAACTCTTTTGATTTTATCACCTATCCTCCTTTGGGTAAAACGAAGCTATACCTTGAAACGCTTTACCGTGAAGAATATTTGAATAATCCTACGTAACTCCTTGGTTCTACTTATGAAGCTAGCAGGTACCTAGGTAGGTATGTAGGTATCAATATGATAACTTGGAACAGTAGGTACCTACTTTTCTTTGGGAAAAACCCTTCCAGCTTTCTTCCCGTATGTATCTACATCTAGATTCTAAATCTAATCTATACTAACTTAATCTTTAAATTTCAACTCGTAATCTCTTGGCATACCTACCTGTTCTTGTTCCTATGCTACATTAATTTTATGGCAAGGTCTTGGCAGTAGGAAACTCAAGAGCTTACTTATGTGTTCATCGTTGAGGTAGGAAAGGAGTTTGTGTACTTTACGCTACAGCGAAGTCTCATACCTGTTCACCCACATATCTCGTGACGCCACTTTGAACTTTTGAAAATGTCTACGTAAGAAGTGTGTCAGGGATAACCTTTGTTTTATTACCTTGGGGGAAATTTTTCCAGTAGGGAGGTAAGAGGGTGGTTTTTCCCTCCTACCAACTCCAACGGTAAGGTCAAGGTGACTAAAAAGGTATTTCCTCCTTCATCCCCTCTCCCTTGATGGGGCCCTTTTCCCTTCTCCTTCTTGATGGCGCCCTTCTCCTCTCCCCCTTGATGGGGCCCTTCTCCCCTCTCTCCATTTATGGAGTCCCTCTCCCATCTCTTTATTAGAGCCTTGGCACACGAGACGTGAGTATAAAATTCATTTGTACTTAGACGCTTTTAATGGTGGAATTTATGTTTCTACTTAGGACACTTCCATGTTCTTTTTACTCTCCATGTATTGAGTTTGTAGGTTTATAGAGCAGGAAAAGTTCTTTAAGCACGAATACGAAATAGTCATTAGTCTATAGTCTGCCTTTACTTACCTACCTACCTATAGCTATAGAGAATTTTAAAAAAGTTCATCCAATACCATTCTTATTAAGGGGGCTAATCTTAGAGCTTAGACGGACAACACTTGGTTCTGGAAGTTGTGTGTACATATGTGCGGGTAGGTATACGTATGATCTACCTAATAAGCATCGGAATATCTAAACAGATCTTTAGGGAAGTCCTTAGACATAGATACTGGATCAACTTATATTGAGGCCCCAGGGATGCAGCTCTCTCTCTATCCAAGGGTAGTTTCCTGATACACAACTATGATTATGCGACCTCGTCATATGTTGTGGTCTATAATTTTCTCCTTGATACTCGTATTACAATAGTAATTTGGTGAAGTGAAATATAAAGTAGATGTTTCCTCACACTCTAATAGTCAAGGCAAGGGC
>NW_007381113.1:7705-16257 GCF_000475195.1 Diaphorina citri | reverse complement strand
TAAACATAAACTTCAAGGCTGTCAAAAGCGTTTCAAACTTGAATCTCAACGTTCACCCGAAAGCAAAGAGTGCAAATAACGACGTACCATAAGACAAGACGAAAAAAAGGTGAATAGAACAGAAAATGAAGAGAGAATCATAATTTTGGAAGATATTTTTTATGGGCCTCTGGGATCTGAGACTAAACAAAAGAAATATGATAAAAGATACAACACACCATAAGACAGGAGCTTGTCATACAATTCATATAGAAAGAAAATATAATAAAAAGTCAAGGAGGCGGCTTTAGAATTTCATACTCGTGTGATACCCACTCGGCCACGGAGGTTGCTCTTCCAGGGCCTAAATTCCATTTTGCGAAAGCCCCATAAAGGCGCAGGAAAAAGACTTCTTGAAAGTCGTTCGATACGTCAAGTGTTCGCGTACAACTGAATGTCACCCGAGTTCAATCCACTACAAATGGCAAGTGCAGAAGTTGTCCATTTGTCCTCAAGTTCAACCAAAAAGTAAACAATAACTCAACTACCCGTGAACGAAAGTAAGGTGCTCTAAGTGGCATTCAAGAACACGTAACAAGAAAATCTACGAAGAAAAGTGAGGTTCAAAGTAATATCTTGAAACTAAAAGTGATATCTTAAAAGGCTATAAAATAAAACAAAGAAAAGTGACTTATTTTAGCTTTTTTTTTTCGTTTTTTCAATCTACCCAAAGCTCGTTACTGGGTATTGTCAAAAAAATAATAATACTCATGTGAACTTTATTGAAGTGCTAAATTTATTTCATTGGACACTCAAAAAGCCGAACTTAAGTGAAAATGGGATTCAAATGTGTTGGTAAGTAACAAAGATTCGTTTTTAGCCAGTCCTTCCTTTATTATTACGATAGTAATAAAAAAAAAGGCATAGTGGACGGGCTATTTTATTGTTTCTGTACTTCTAGAGAATCTAGAGTAATTCTTCAAGTAGGTACTCAAATGTATGATAATTATGTACTATGTATTTGGTGAAAATTATGAATGTGCCCTTGATCATGACTTAAGAGCAGATTGAGGAGTGGTTGAGGAAGTTTAGTATAAACCATCGCGTATCTATGATGATATTGATGATCTAATACTCAAATTATTGATTTTGTTAGCAATCTAAAGCTCAATTACAGACTGTAGTAGTAATCTATTGTGCTTAGTTATATAAAGGGTGTCCCAATAAGAATGCAAGATTTGAAAGGGTCATAACTTTTTTTTGCGTTGTTTTATCTTACCCAATCTTTGACAGATAGATTGTAAACATATCTCTAAAGTCACATGTTTACACCAACAAACCCACACCCACTGAAGCATTGAAAGGTGAAATTGAACGTTGCGTCAACGAGATACAGCTTGATTTCTTCAAATTTGTCATCGAAAATTTCGTCAAAAGAGAACGAATGTACTATAGTGGAGAATGCTATCGGTCTGATTATTATTGTTCCAAACAAAATTTCAGAATGTTTACTTCTCAAATTATCTAAGAAGTCCATTTTTTCCACGGAGAACCATGCTTAACAATCAAATCTTGCGTTCTTATTGGGACACGCTTTAGAAATCATCAAATCGGTCGTAATCCAATGCCCACTTGGATTGCAAATATCTAATGTTCAATATTACCAGTGGCGTAGCGTGGTCTAACTCCAAGTGTAGGGCGGACACTAATTTCTATCACAATATCTATCTAATAAGAATACAATAATTTTTTAAAGTCAATATTTAAGGGTATTTGAGTGGAATTTTTGAGTGTATGGCCGCCATACACGCCCTACATGGACGTTACGCCACTGGTCGGTAGCAAAAATTGGTATTCTAGAAGGAATTTTTCCTCATAAGCGTTGTGTCTTCATCAACCACATTTGATTGACTTATCACTTCACTACTTCTAGTTAGGAGCAAACATCAAACATGTTCCTGTTCAACATGTAACAAAATAGTTCACCGAATTCGGACGGATATCACGGTTCAAATTTCTATCACTTCATTCTGCCCACTGCCTGCTCACAACTCTCCCTAATCCAAAAACGAGAAAACTCACTGCCAAGAGCAAGTCCATAATAATTTACATTGTACACGATGTTGTATTGTACACCAACGATTAATTACTCAAAGCAAAGGTATAGTTTTACTGACCAGAGGAGGTGAGGGTTGCATGTCAAACTGCCCTCTTGTTATAAAATACCCCCGCCTTTGCCCTTTGCCTCTTTTGACTTTTAATCCTTTTTCCTTCCTTATGCCCTTCTCATTACAAGCCGCACCATAACCTCTTCCAATATTTTAGCCTTTGTGTTAAAATGCTTTTGTGAACCTTTTTCTCCCGTCTTGGAATCGTGTACAAGTGTAACACAATAGGAAAGGGGAATGGACTTGGTTTGTGTTGTGTTCAGAGGATTTGTTTAAGCTACTGAAAGAAAATACTGTCCCAACAGCAGGTGTTGATGCATTTCCACCTCGAACCCTTGTATCTAGAGGCATATAGAACATTGTATGAACCGATTTGCCTAGAAGTCCATCAACTAGCTTGGAGCTTCATTTTTGCCATTTGTACTAATGATTAATATACTCTCAAGTAGGTACATTACATAGGTATGTTGGTAGATATTTAGAAAGAGCTAGACCTTCCATGTCACAACCTTCAAACAGAACGTAAAACATTTTGTTTTTTCCAAGGTCAGTAACATGGTCGACTTTTATTCTTCTATGTTTGAACAACATCTATGTTGGTCATTTTATACGAGACTTCTTTATGGTATAAGGTATACATTGTAGAAATAATTTTGTCGATTTCTGAGTATTGAGGGTTATCTTCGTTTGCAATTTGAGAATGAAACATTTGTGACCTATGGTTTCATACAAATACTCTAGACTCTAGAGAGTTGTGTTGAAAGAAGGTTCAAACATTGTGGAATTGGGTACAATGGAACAAAGTAGACTTATCCTTAGGTCTACAAATTTACAGTCTCTCATGTTGACTTTATGCTGGCCCATTTTTTGATGTTTTCTATGTAGGTATGTATTTCTATATGCCTGTCCAGTAGTGCTTTTCAACATGAAACTGTAAACCTGCGGTATATAATTATGTATAGCTTGATTAAACATACTGGATACGACTGAAAAGTTTGGAATACGAGAATCTAATTTTCAAGAACCTAAGAATCGGTTTCAAATTTGTAACATCGTTAAGTCAAATTGTTCAATTTATTCAGGAAAGTACTCTGTGTCCTTGTGGAACAATAGAAAAAAAAAATACCTCTGATGTCTGAGAGCACGAGAGAATAATGAACAACGAGCACAGAGAAACTTGTAGCAATCTTACAATGAAAACCATCTTGTCCTTGATTCTAAATAGAAATAAGGCACGTATATTATTTTCTCTCTTTCTCTTTGTAGCTCTCTATTTCCCTCCCTAACTCTCTCTTATCTTCTCCCTTTCCCTCTCCCTCCCAAATTAGTTCTCCCTCCTTTTCTCCTTCCCTTCCTAGTATTCTCTCTCCCACATTGTAAAAATAATAATATCTTATTATCAGGCGAAAAAGTTGTTAAGTGCCCACTATTAGTCACACAGCTTTCAGCAAATTGTTATTGCTGTAAGGACGAAAAAAAAGCATAAAATAAGCACCTAGGTAAATAGTAAATACTACTTAGGTTTGGTTATACTTTTCTACTGCTAAGTGGAAATTTGTTTTCCTAAGTAAATAGTAGCATAATATTAACTTTTTTTTTTTACTACTTAGGTTTGGTTATACTTTTCTACTGCTAAGTGGAAATTTGTTTTCCTAAGTAAATAGTAGCATAATATTTACTTTTTTTTTCCTTTTCAATTATATAATTTGCATAATAATTTAATGACTGTAATAAAGAGAATGAAATAACAGAGTTAAAGGAATAAATAGAGAAACTAGCAGGTATGAGTAGAGGAACTAACAATTTTCTTATGATATACCAGTATTGGGTATTCTGTATGGATGAGCTTTAAACAGAATACTCGTATTATTCATATTGTTGTATTTGGTCCTTATGTAAAAGCGGATCCAAAATAAAACTTCCTTCCAGCTTAGAGCGACTATCATTACATTCAAGGATTTTAAGGAGCTTTCGCCATTTGGTAAGCCAAAAACATTACCCACCGCCATTTGGTAAGCCAACACCATTAACCACAAAGTCCTCTTTGTTTCTTTTGTAATGTTATTTTGTTTAATTGTTCAAGAAAAATACATTAACATGAACAAAAATCCCTAGAAATAGGGTGGTTCTAACTGAATTCTCATAAATCGTGTCTTTTGGCACTGGAAAGTCTCACAACTTTTATGAGTGTCTGGAAACCCTGTAGAACGCAACATGGTAATTCCAGTTGTTTGAAAAGACCCAGTATTTACATTTCCTAATAAAGATTTTTTACTTTTTTAGACTGGCGAAAGCTTGAGAAATGTGCTGAGTTTAAGAGTGGAAAAAAATCCATGTACATAGCGAGCGAAACACTTCTTTATATTTTCGTAACATTAAATTAATGTCTAGAAAAAGAAATTAAAATGAAAAATGATTAACTTAATAGCTGTAATTAAAAGAAAAAAATCTTTCCAGCTCTTTTTGTAATTAAACGAAATCTCGACTGTCGAAATGCTTGGGTGATGACTGCCATGATTGTCTTTCATTAAGGGGGCAGTTGGGCAGTTGGTTGAAGGGCAGTTGGTTTTTTAACTGGTAGGTATGTTGGTAGGTATTCCAAGCACCACCACTTTCCGTAGATTTTTTTTTTTTTTTTTTATTTTTTCTTCTCCTATAGGTAGGTATTAAATAAATAAATACTACCTAACTGAGTAAAATTTACAAAGGTTCGAGGAAGTAAAATTTACAAAGTTCGAGGCAATCTGTTAATTTATTATATCATTTGATGGACTCACACCATAAATTATGTACCTACATATAATATAATATGTACCAACTTAGGTAAACTTTCCTGAGTATGTGGTACCATTATACGGGTATCTTTGCATTGGCAAGGTAATTTACGTTATGCCAATCTCTATTTATCATATGAAGTTCAATGAAAATATAAATTGTGCATAAAAAAAGCAAATACATGCGCTTTTTAACAACATAGATAGATAGGTATTTATTTTTTTTTTTTTTTTTAGAACTCTATTGAATGATAGATGCTGACATGAGGGGAACTGAGAGATAGATGGTGAGCGAAGCTTTCAAGTAAATGAAAGAAATTAATAGATGGGGAAACGGTAGAAAATATAGATACGAATCAGTGTATAGGTCATGGTTATCAGCACTAGCACAATGTTCCAACAAAAGTATAGATAGCGCAAAGAATATCATGTTCCCTTTAATGCAGTGTGTATGGAAAGACAATTCAGAATAAGAAAAAATCATCGTTCAAGGACAGTGATCAATAATAATCATTAAAAAAGTAATATAATTATTGTTATCTTTGATCCTCATGATGTAAATTTAACTCCATTATGAGTTATTAGGAGAAGATGCAATAATAAGAAGACTTCTTATTTTTTTGACTCAAAAATATAAATCAGCCGATTAGTACAGAATAGGGAGCACCAGAGGAGACTGAAGAGGAAGAAGAAAAATCCATAAAGAAAGAGCCTAAGTATTATTTTAAATTTTTTAAAGTAAAATACTTTTAAATATTTATTTTTCCCATACACTTCCCCCTTTTTAAAAATCGAACTTCTTTAAAAGTAAAATTAATATAAAAAAAAAGTGTAAATAGTGCCTACTAAAAAAAAAGTATGAAATTATAATACGGGACAAGAATTTGGGTTTCCTAAAGGAGATTATTAAGAAGAAACTAAGGGAAACCATTCAATTAGGTAGAGAGAAAAAAATTTTAAAAAGAAAGTTTACTTTCAAATGTGTTTTCTGTTACTTTCTTTCCAAGCTTTCAACCCTCCTTACCTCAGCAGCTTTTATACTTTCTTTGAATATTTTAAAATGGATGAGCACTTAAGAAGGTAGGTATACATTTGCATACAATACCTACCTACCTACCTACCTATTATATTAGTTGCGATATCATGTAGCATCAGATTTCATGATACAAACACTGGGCAAAGTATCCAATATCCATATCCATAACTCCATCCTTAGTCCATAAATGCAAATTTGAAATATTTTGCTTCCTGCCATGCCTTGCTTTTGAAATCTCGAAGGAAAAAGATGTCTAATCAGTTTAATCAAGGAATAACGAGGATATACAAAGAAGAAACCACAGACACTTAAAATATTGAATACTTGAACTGAACTGATGACAATTGCTTGAAGCAAAGGGATGGAGCAACTTCTTACTGGAAGGAACTATTTCAGAATATCAACACAAAACTTGAGAAAAGATCCACTGGAATTTTTCCCTATGACGAACGTGAGCTGTAATGGGCAACTAAATACCATTCATTATAAGATTAAAACGAATCATGGAAACAACACCAGAAGAGTCCCCTTTGCATGGAAAGAACACCAAACAATACTGTCAATGGAAGAGAATGGCCTGAGCTCGCGAGAAACATCGAGAGTTTTGCTGGAAACCAACGACACGGCTGCAAACCATTGTGCAATGATGAGCCATCGGCTAGGAAAACTATCAGGTAGGCTAGAACTAGCACTAAGTACATATGATATAAATAACTTTAGTTATCCTTTTGTTAGAGACTAAATAAAGTGTCATGTCGCCTTTTACATCGGACGCTCATTTTTAGAGAGGTACGTACTTCTTTTTATTGTTGATTCGAATATTTACATCAAAGTTGCACTCTAAAGTTTTTCGGTTTCAGATAGAAAACTTTCCTTGCGGGGCTTTTCTTCTAACTATGCTTTTGGGTTTTCCGAGAATGCTGAAAAGGATTTTCCCAGGACAGGTTATTAACTGTGGAATTTTATTAGCATTTCTGTGAACTATGTAGTTCGTTTGGTTACCCTCATGTGTAGAACTAACTCCGAGAAAGGAAGCCCAAAGAGACTGGATCCAGCTCACAATAAAATTATATTAGTAATAGAAAGTGAAAATATCAGAGATTGTTGCACATAAGTTCATCTTATACTCATGCTATACAGAAGTACAGATCGACCCCATAAACACCCCGTATTAAGTTTATGCAAATGACATTTTGACCAATGAATTTCATAGGCAAAAACGTATACAAGCTAAAATATACCTAGACAGAACTAAAAGGAATTTGTACCTACATGTAGGTAACTACACTTAGTGCAGAATCATGGAAACAACACCAGAAGAGTCCCCTTTGCATGGAAAGAACACCAAACAATACTGTCAATGGAAGAGAATGGCCTGAGCTCGAGAAACTATCCACTGGAATTTTTCCCTATGACGAACGTGAGCTGTAATGGGCAACTAAATACCATTCATTAAAGGATTAAAACGAATCATGGAAACAACACCAGAAGAGTCCCCTTTGCATGGAAAGAACACCAAACAATACTGTCAATGGAAGAGAATGGCCTGAGCTCGCGAGAAACATCGAGAGTTTTGCTGGAAACCAACGACACGGCTGCAAACCATTGTGCAATGATGAGCCATCGGCTAGGAAAACTATCAGGTAGGCTAGAACTAGCAAGTATTAGTGGATGTGCCAAAACTACTTTTCATTTAGAATACAGATTTGCTGTGACTAAAGCTTAGCGACTTTCAATGATAAGTATTAGTGGATGTGCCAAAACTACTTTTCATTTAGAATACAGATTTGCTGTGACTAAAGCTTAGCGACTTTCAATGATTTTTTTTGGACCCTGTAGATGCTCAAATAGTGATTGGCAATGGCAGTGAAGTCTCTACCTTGACTTTGAATAGGAGAACACACCCTCTTGTGTTTGAATGGCACGGCTGCAAACCATTGTGCAATGATGAGCCATCGGCTAGGAAAACTATCAGGTAGGCTAGAACTAGAACTAAGTACATATGTTTTAAATAACTTTAGTTATCCTTTTGTTAGAGACTAAATAAAGTGTCATGTCGCCTTTTACATCGGACGCTCATTTTTAGAGAGGTACGTACTTCTTTTTATTGTTGATTCGAATATTTACATCAAAGTTGCACTCTAAAGTTTTTCGGTTTCAGATAGAAAACTTTCCTTGCGGGGCTTTTCTTCGAACTATACTTTTGGGTTTTGCGAGAATGCTGAAAAGGATTTTCCCAGGACACGTTATTAACTGTGGAATTTTATTAGCATTTCTGTGAGAGATTATATGAAAACGTACCTACCACATCAGATTAGATTATCTTAGAGTGGATATGTAAATAAAAAATGCATCAATGCAGATTCCGGAGATGTGTATAATATATTTCGTGACATAAACACCCCGTATTAAGTTTATGCAAATGACATTTTGACCAATGAATTTCATAGGCAAAAACGTATACAAGCTAAAATATACCTACACAGAACTAAATATATACATATGAATGTGTACCTACATGTAGGTAACTACACTTAGTGCAAAAAAGTGCCGAACAATTTCAGTCCAATTTCCTGTCTAGATAAACACGCGAGT
>NW_007381113.1:0-6419 GCF_000475195.1 Diaphorina citri | reverse complement strand
ATAACCAGAGAACAAAGCCTTAAAATTTCACAAGTCAAAGGGAAAACTATTTCCAAAATGATTCACCAACAAAAAGTTTCAATCAGACGTTCGCCCCACTTTGTGTGTATTGTGTAGGCTTCACACATTAGCCGCATGTTCCCCCGTTAAGTTTCTTTACCTCGGAAAATTATGAAACTTTCTTCTGTTTCATACTTTCTGTCAAGAAATTAAAGGGTGGTGTGGAAAAATATTGTTGTTGTTTAGTAGGTGCATAGTTCACTATGTAGTTCGTTTGGTTACCCTCATGTGTAGAACTAACTCCGAGAAGGAAGCCCAAAGAGACTGGATCCAGCTTACAATAAAATGATATTAGTAATAGAAAGTAAAAATATCAGAGATTGTTGCACATAAGTTCATCTTATACTCACGCTACAGAAGTACAGATCGACCCATCTTCTCATTAATAAGTACCTACCTACTGAAAGTGAGTGTGTGATTGAGGCATCTCCACTATTATTAGGTACGTATTCAAGTATTAGTGGATGTGCCAAAACTACTTTTCATTTAGAATACAGATTTGCTGTGACTAAAGCTTAGCGACTTTCAATGATTTTTTTTGGACCCTGTAGATGCTCAAATAGTGATTGGCAATGGCAGTGAAGTCTCTACCTTGACTTTGAATAGGAGGAGAACACACCCTCTTGTGTTTGAATTCATATCGAAGCCTAAAAGTCAAAAAGTTGAGCGAATCACAATACCTTACATAGGTGAAACTTTTATGTGGTTTTAGGGATATGAAATTATGAACGTTTTAGTAAAGTTCAGATGTATTATACATACCTATAGGGAGGTAAAGGGAATATGGCATTATGATGGATATTCTTAAGAGTAGTTGTACATACATTCATTTCGGAATTTCCATTCTTCTGTGATGCTCGTATCCCCTCTTTTGGCCTGAGGGATAGATATAGAGATTGCAGAGTTTACGAGTCAATCTACTGCCAAATGACGTCTAATAATGGAAGGTATTTAGCTTCATTCGAGATTTGAACCTGGTCTATCTACTATGAAAAACCACCTTATCTGCTCAGGTACAGAGAAAGGTAAATCTAAGCGGTGCACAATGTTTAGCTCCACAAAAGAACCGTTTAATAGCTTAACGTTCTTTTTATAAATCCTTCTGACACAGAAAAGTTTTTAATGAATTAGGAAGTATAATAAAATAAATTATAAGCAGCTTTGAAAATTTTAAAACAATGTTTGACTTTTAGCTTTTTACAACAAAAAGCTCACTGTTAGCTCTTTTTGACCGTATACCGTCCAATGAATTGTTATAATTGTGGAAAAGGATATAATAAAATATACATAATGATGTAGGTACCTATTGCAGGTATTTTATGGGTGCAGACGTAGGTGTGGGTAACGATTTAGCACAAGATAAGGTGTATTTTCCTCTCGGGAAACTTTCGGAAACGAAACCGATTCCCTTTTGGAAACTGAAATGGGGCCTGCACTAAACCATAGGAAATTTAAGACAAAAGATGAAAGGGGGCAATAAAAGGATGAATGAAGATGAATAAAATCAGTTCAAAGTAACACAGAATAAAGGGAATGCCGATAGTTATACCCAGAATTAAAACAGCAAAGGGTTATGACATCAAAAAATATGATACAAATTTTAAGAAACTTTTCATGAAAAAGGATAAAGGTCAGAAAAGTTAGGAGAAAAGTTTGGTACGTTTAATACGTGTTAGAGCTTGGTGACATGAGAAGATCCTATCAGGTGACAGCAATATTGGCTGACAAGTTGGAAAATTCCAAGAAAACTTCATCTTGGATACTTATTTAATATTTGATATTTATGTTGTGTTTTATTCTTTTATTAGGTCATGAAAAATTCTTGGTAAATTCTTACCTCTTTCCGTTGAATCTGATGAGCATTTGACACACCTGAAATCAAATAAGGAAACGAAATTAGAATAAAATTTATAAGGCCCTGGAAAAAAATACTTCAAAGAAATAAAAATTGGGCAACGTACTGACAGCCAAAGGCACGGAGGTTTTAACCTTTAACCCTTCCTTCTATCGCCATAATAATCACGAGTTATTGAATACAGATATCAACGTTCTAGTGTGATATTAGGGGAGACACTACAGGTGAGTGTTTTTGCTTTTAATGCAAATTTAATATGAACTCAACAACAGGCAAATGTCATAAAAACTGCCACACGAACACAATATTCTTTCAACTCCGCGTGCTTTGCTGAACTGTTCAGTTTTGTTTTATTAGGCAAATATCATAAAAACTGCCACACGAACACAATATTCTTTCAACTCCGCGTGCTTTGCTGAACTGTTCAGTTTTGTTTTATTAAAATTTGGTAAATTCACCATGTTTTCAGAAAATTCACGAATATTATTTCGCTTGTTTTGCATATCAAACGGCTCGTTATCACGACAGAGTCAAATATTTGTTTCACTCTATACGAAAATATTGCAAAATCCTCACGAGAGAAGTGGAAAAGGCCTTTGGCTGCTAACAGAGTCAATATTTGTTTCACTCTATACGAAAATATTGCAAAATCCTCACGAGAGAAGTGGAAAAGGCCTTTGGCTGCTATAGGGGGAGGTTGTCTGCAATCTGCATGCTTGATAATGATATTGTGTTCTGTTTTAGCAAGAGATCACCCTAGAGATTTGCAACCCTCTTCTCCTGCTTGGACCTAATGAATATTGCTAAATGTTTCGCGTTGTAAACAATGAGAAATGTAAACAATAAAAACAAAAATTGTTTCAATGCATACGAAGCATGAAATGGTTATGTCCTTGGATCCTGGCTAGTTTATATGCGATGGGGGTGGTGCAAGGGTTAATGTACATGTTAGGGGGATGAATTATGCCTTCAGGTTATATTTTCCCCCTTCAGACGACAAATAGCAATATTATTTTATGTAAGTAGGTACCTATAATGAAACAAAAATAATGCCATGTCCATTCTACCCCTAATTTTGACCTCTTCCCCCCTCTCCCACTGAATGGAAACTTTTTCAATTTCAAATATTTATTCAACACACCCTAACCCATCTTGGCGTACCGGGGTTTTACCACTTGAAGCTTAGGATACAACGCCCTAAAATCACAGTCCAAGCTGTAAGTTACTGCAGCTGGATTGCAATGGTCTTTGCCCTTGTAGAAAAGATCTTTGGGGGTATCAAAGATGTTAGGCTGCTATGGGGGGAGGTTGTCTGCAATCTGCATGCTTGATAATGATATTGTGTTCTGTTTTAGCAAGAGATCACCCTAGAGATTTGCAACCCTCTTCTCCTGCTTGGACCTAATGAATATTGCTAAATGTTTCGCGTTGTAAACAATGAAAAACAAAAATTGTTTCAATGCATACGAAGCATGAAATGGTTATGTCCTTGGATCCTGGCTGTAGTTTATATGCGATGGGGGTGGTGCAAGGGTTAATGTACATATCCTTCACCATTTTCTTTGTAATTATTATGATTAATGTTAACTTCTTTTTTCACGTATTTGACTCCTCTATGTAGCTTATAATGGGTTCTTCTAGCTTCTTTTCACTGTAGTGAATTTATTTTTTTACATCAACATCCCCGGGAAATATAGGGTTGATCCGGAAAACTTCGTAGTATTGATACGATGACAACCTTTCGAGTGATTTAGGTTTTAGGCACCATACCTACACAAGTATATGTAGTTGATAGTCGAGTATATGAATAGGTATCCAATAAAGAGAAAGATGTCATATAAATTAGGATGCAAAAGTGTAAATAGTCGTGTTATCCTCGATCAAAGATATACCATTTTTGTTTATGAGTTTGTGTGCCTACTATTTAGAAACAACCTGAAAAACCACACGGTCAACATCAGCTTACACTCTCCGTTGTCAAAAACATCCCCGGGAAATAAGGGTTGATCCGGAAAACTTCGTAGTATTGATACGGTGACAACCTTTCGAGTGATTTAGGTTTTAGGCACCATACCTACACAAGTGTAGTTGATAGTCAAGTATATGAATAGGTATCCAATAAAGAGAAAGAGGTCATATAAATTAGGATGCGAAAGTGTAAATAGTCGTGTTATCCTCGATCAAAGATATACCATATTTGTTTATGAGTTTGTGTGCCTACTATTTAGAAACAACCTGAAAAACCACACGGTCAACATCAGCTTAAACTCTCCGTTGTCAAAAAGTTATCTCGGGAACGGTTTGGAATTTCGGGGGTTTTCGATTTTTCCCAGTACCTACAAAAAATAAGGAATCCAATGGTGAAAACCGCATCTTCCTAGCACATCTAGAAGTGGGTTAGAATTAGTATGAGTGAGTGAGTGAATCAGTGAGTGAGTCAGTGAGTCAGTTACACAAGGGGCTGTATATATTTAGGATTATTTACCTATCTAATATGCATCTGTATAAAGAATAAAATTGTTTACATTCTCTCAGTATGCTTTTGCTATGTATTTAGCTTTAGCAACATCCTGTCTGTAAACAAAATATCTCGAGAACGGTAAGAGCTAGCGACTTGAAATTTGGTATGTAGTTCACAAATGTGACAAGGATGCGACAGAAAACGTTTAGTTGAGATAGGTGCTGCGCTTGGCGGTATTTTTAGAGCTTTTGGACGGATTTCGACCGTTTTTTGGCGGTTTTCAGCTATACCGACGCGTCAAAGGCAAAAAAATATCAAGTACCTATTAGTCTTTTTACTTTTAATATTTTAAACAAGTTGGTAAACAACCATCTTGAGCTTTTGTTTACATTGTAAAGAGTTTCAACTTTTTTCCCTCCTAAATAGTCATGACATGAAGCATGCAATTTTTAATAACCCGTTTTACGAGTAAGAGAAGTGTAAATAAGTCCTTGGGTTGCTTTTCATGATCCAGTAGCTCAATTTTTTACTTTTGAAAATTCGACACTCACTTTTTTAAAATTCGACAATAGGAAGGGCATTTTTTCTTATATCGACCCAAAGCCCAAAGCAATGCATCAGTGTTTCTTGGATCAGAAATTCACAGAACAGACCCTGCATTAGTCATGACATGAAGCATGCAATTTTTAATAACCCGTTTTACGAGTAAGAGAAGTGTAAATAAGTCCTTGGATTGCTTTTCATGATCCAGTAGCTCAATTTTTACTTTTTAAAATTCGACACTCACTTTTTCAAAATTCGACAATGGGAAGGACATTTTTTTCTTATATCGACCCAAAGCAATGCATCAGTGTTTCTTGGATCAGAAATTCACAGAACAGACCCTGAGTCATGACATGAAGCATGCAATTTTTAATAACCCGTTTTACGAGTAAGAGAAGTGTAAATAAGTCCTTGGATTGCTTTTCATGATCCGGTAGCTCAATTTTTTACTTTTGAAAATTCGACACTCACTTTTTCAAAATTCGACAATAGGAAGGACATTTTTTGCTTATATCGACCCAAAGCAATGCATCAGTGTTTCTTGGATCAGAAATTCACAGAACAGACCCTGCATGAACATGAATACTCAAGGTAGAGCCTTCAAGCAGACAAAGATAAACTAATATTTTGCGGAAATCAAATCTACTGCAAGAAATTCCAAGTAGGGAAGAAATATTGAAAAAACCAATTAATTTAAAACAATAATAAAAAAACAAAACAATATTCTTTTCATTATTTTTCTGATATCGTCATTCTTTTTGAAAAAAAAAAAAATCTTCAACTTTTTTTTCAAATTATAATCACCAGCTACAGGCTATTCGTATACTATGAATTTATTATTATTTCTGTATATTGCAAACTCTTCTGTATCTCTTGAAATATTTCGGTCATCACCCGAAATCAATGTAATGTCACCCAGTAAAAATTTAAAAATATGTGTGGGTTGGGGTCGAACCAGTAACCTCCAGATCCAAAGTCTATGGAGCTATAATTTTAATACGAACCTTTGTTAATATGGAGGTACCTACAGGGTGGTTCGTGATTTGCGAACCACGGGATTCAGTGGAGGCGTTTAATGATATTTGGAAAAGAAACGATCAATAATATAATCTATGTACAACATAGCAAAGAATGGAAAAAAAAACTTTAACAACCAGAACACAACACTCATAGAAACGGATGATAGAAGAGTAAAAGACTAACTTATACAAAACATAAATAAGAGGAGAAGCCAAAAAATACAAAATACATAGAACACGTGAAATTCACTTACAGAAGCCTCATTATAAATCACTAATTAATATCTGCTCCCGTAATACTCGTACAATATAAGAGAACGCATAACAATATAAACACAACATCCATCTCTATTAATAATAGTAATATTCAAATTGGCTATTAATAAAACGAAATTGTGTGAACCCTATACAGGGTGGTTCGTGATTTGCGAACCACGCTTATATCTCAGAAACGGCTGGGAATTAAGGAATGAAATAAACG
>NW_007381112.1:4546-16277 GCF_000475195.1 Diaphorina citri | reverse complement strand
GTTATTACGTTTTTTACCTATCATTATTATTTTATAAATATATATATATCTTATTAAATAAATTTTGTATCATTATCAGTGTTGTGTTTGGTACATGTGTTGACCGTTGACACCTAGGAACTTATTAAGTCTTGGCAGACCGTATAAAGAAGGCAAATGAAGTACCGGCTACTGATAATTTGTTTTGTATCCAGTTGGAGTCAAGCGCAGGGTGCAATACGTAGTCCTACATCACGCAGGAAATTCCTCAGAAAAGACCCCCATTTCAATGTAATGTGTCAATGTACAGGATGGGTGACTTAAACATTATATTGGGAATAAAGGGAGAACGGGCTCTAGTCTTGATTTTAAATCATTACATGAAAGTAAAATCAAAAAATCAAATCAAGAATGATACTAAACTGAATATTAAACAAATTAGGTAGATACATAGGTACTGATTTTCTCTAATCACGATCGAATAAACTATACGGGCTAAAAAATTCCCGGAGGGACAGGCCCAGCTTGTTTAACTTTTTACCCGTTCTGCCTTCTCACACTCCTAAAAACTGGCATATTATGACGATGACTTTCCCCGCCATATTATTCTCTCCAATATTTTTCTCCCCTCCCGTTATCATATTTCCCCCCATTCTATCTACAAAATTCCCTCCCTCCCATTCACAAAATTCCCTCTCTACCATTCATAATATTAACACCCTTCTAGCTCCTAAATTCCCCATCAACAAAATTCCCTCTCTCCCACTCACAAAACTCTCTCCTTTCCATCTAATTCTTTTCTCCCCTCCAGTTTGAATGAAACATCATTAAATTTAACAACTTTTGACTCGTGACGCGTTCAGCTGTCAATGTGAAACATGTTCTGCTTTTGTTCCTGGATATTGGACAGGATTTGAACTGGATGTGGCGAGGACGGAAGGAAATGTGAAGAGAACGGGAGGAGATGGGAGAAAAAGGGAGGAGGGAGAAATGTGTTGGGGAAATATTAATGTTCCTCGAGTGATACTTTAATCAGACAAGACAATGAGAGAATTGGAGGGGGAGAAATTTGATATATGGAAGAGCGAAGAAGTTAAAGACGTTGTTGGACGTAAACGTATTGGAGGAAGAGAAGAAGGAAGAGAAGAAAAGGACGAATGAGGAGGAGGGGAAGAAGAGGGAAGAGGAAAAGAAACGGAAGAGGAGAAGAAGAAATTGAAGAAGATGATGAGGAAGAGTGAGAGTCGATGTTGAATTAAAGAAAACAGAAGGAAAAGATTAATTGATTTTCTACAGGATGTTGTAGAAGAAATGATGAAGTGAAGTGAAGAGAAAAACGAAAAGATCATAGGTACTTATTTTCGAGAATTTCCAGAAATTGATGAGAATGAATTAGAAAACCAGTGCCCTAAATCACCAAAGTATGGAAAAGTATCTTACAAGTGTAATAGCCAATGGAAAAGCAGAATTTTGAATTTAAACGAATCATGTCAAAATATAGAATTGTAAATACTTTTCCATACTTTGGTGATTTAGGGCACAGAGAATTTCTGGAAAAGGAAGTGAATAATGAAGAAGAAAATATGAAAATCAAAGATATATGTATCAAGTACCTAGTAGAGTAGAGACAAAGAAGAATAAACAATAAGGGGAATAGGCCCGAAAAGGGAGATAAAACAAGAATTGGAACAAGAAATCGAAAGGGAGATAGAAGTACATAAAATCAGAAAAAAGAGTAGACACGAAAGAGAAAAAAGGACTCATAAACATATACGAAAAAACTCAAGAAGAAAGAAAAGTACAAGTACCTAAAACAGGCGTACAAAATAATGGAGAGAAATGAAGGAAAAATAAGTTTAAAAGAAGAAGCAGAGGAAGAAGAAGAAAAACCTAGAAGAAGAAGAAGAAGAAGAAGAAGAAGAAGAAGAAGAAGAAGAAGGAGGGGAGGTAAAAAGGAATCGGGATAAATGTCCACAAATGAGTACAATAATGTACGAAAACATCTTTCGAGAAAATGGAAGATGTAAAAGAAACAAGCAGAAGGGATAATGTATGGACACAAGAAAATCAGAATGGAAAAATGCTGGGGGAAAAAGATATACTAAAGGGAAAAGAGGGAAAAAAGAGGAGGGAGAAAGAAATAGATAGACTGGCAAAGTATGGCAGAGAAAATGGGACAGGACATTGGGAAATGGGAGAATACTGAAAGGATGAGGGAAAGAAATAGATGTAGGCCAGGAATGTATGGGTATACAAAATGGGAGATGACGTTGAAAAGAAAGGGAGAGACAGAAGAAAAGAGAGAGAAAGGGAGGGAGAGAGAAATGAGGAGGGGTACGGAGGTTAGTTTGGTATTTTTGGAAAGGACAAGGAAAGGAATGCGGGAAGAGAGGAAGAAAATGAAACGGCCTTTGTGTGTGTGTTTGAAATAAAAGAAGAAAATGATCATAATGGCTGAGCTTTTCATGTGATTTGACCCCCCTAGACAACTTTCTTGTGGGGGTACCTATCTAAAGTCACAAGTTTACAACAACAATCCCACACACATTAAAGCATTGGAAGGTGAAATTGAACGCTGCATCAACGAGATACAGCAATGGCTGAGACGACATCGAAGAAGGCAACAGGGATGTGAGGGCAGGGGAGAAAGAAAAAGAAGTGGAGGAGGAGGAGGAAAAGAAGAATAAGAAGAAGGAGAAGAAGAACAAGAAGAAGAAGAAGAAGAAGAAGAAGAAGAAGAAGAAGAAGAAGAAGAAGGATAAGAAGAAGAAAAAGAAGAACAAGAAGAAGGAGGAGAACAAGAAGAAGACGAAGAGGAAGAAGACGAATAAGGAAAAGCAAAAGAAGAAAATAAGTTTAATATAAAGAGTAGACAGACGAAGGAAGGACGGGCAAGGTGGAAAAAAACAATGACATGTCCCGGTTCGTTTGCGGACTTTTTATTTTCGTTTTGTTTTGTGTGTTTGTTTGTTTGTTTTTTTTTTTTTTTTTTCCCCTACAAAAGATTTGTTTTTTACGTTCACTTACATTCTCAATTTGAACAAAGTATAATTGAGAGTGTCGTTCGTTTCGTTGGAAACTTCTTTTGCGCCATTAATTCGGAGAGTGTGTTAGTTGTAAATTTGAAAGCCCCCGACCTCGATTTTGCCTTTCGAAGAAACAGTTCTAAATTTGAAAGCCCCCGACCTCGATTTTGCCTTTCGAAGAAATCCGAAACTCTTTCCTCTGCTTTCAAGGCAGTTAGTTTTCGTGGTGAGGTAAGCCAGGCTTTGTCCTTTGTGATATTCTTAGACAAGGCCTTTCATTTCTTGTGGACAGTGACGCGAACGATGGTGTCTCCTTTGGAGGACACTGTAACATCTAATAAAATCTATTTCATAAAGAAGAAACAACTTATTTCAATAAGCCACATATTGGATTGGAGAATACTGTATTTATACAAAAGTCAAATCTAGAATGAAAATTTTTAAATCCAAGAACACGGGAAACAGCCTGGTTATAGTTAGCTTGGAGGGTAGAATATCTGCCTTGCAAGCGCTGGGCCGCGAGTTCGATTCCCGCCCGGTGCGGATTTTATCCTGAACAGATCATGTTCGTTCTCGGAAGGGCAGATTTTCTCCTATCCTGTCTTTCTTCTCTCTTCGCTTTCGGGACGATAAGACCTTAGCAGTTACAGTTCCCTCTATCAAACCTCTTTCTAAAGAAAACTCCTTTTTGAAAGTTTGTCTGTCTACACTAGTTTTATTGGAAAACCTTCACTGTTCGCCTCTTAAGGCTTTAAGCAAAAGTGAGTCGGGATAATAAGACTTGTAAGTATCCTTTGTTGAACATAACAGAAGTAGGAAGCAATTTTAATTGTGTTGAGGATAAAGCTTGTCACAAATGTCGTTCCCTGCTTCAGTGGTGTAGTGGTCAAGGCGCTCGCCTGGTAAACAGAAGGGCGTGGGTTCAATCCCTGCCGAGGTATGGAAATTTATCCTCAATATAATTTGAGAATTTGACCACAATAATAGTAGTAGCCTACTGCTGGAGTAAGGGGACTTTTCAGTCTATGCGAACAGTATAAATAAGCACTATTATTATCCCTACTTAATGCACTGCGCTAAATTTTATGGCTTGACTTGGACTCGAACCACCAACCTCCAGATCCGAAGTCCACCGCGCTGACCACTACACCACTGAGGTTGGTTAAGACTTGTAAGTATCCAATGTTTAACATAAGTAAATAGCACTTTGGCCTCCTCAAATGAGCAGATCAGGATCCACCAGAGCCACATCGTTGACCACATCATCCAACTCCTCCCGGTTGATATCAATCAGGTGACAGATCTCATTCACGCATCGCCGGTGTCGCTCGACCTCCTCCGCCCGCCAGCTCTCGACCAGGCCCGCATGCCACTGCCTCACGCCCGTGAGGAGCGTCTCTTCCCGGTCGTCTATCGTGTCCAGCTGGGCGCGGTCAGAGATGTCCAGTGCGGTAGAGAGCGTGTCCGCGGTGGTTAGGATCTGCTTCAGCTGGACGGGAACGGACGGGTTGCCGATGTTCTTGTTGAAGAACTTGCGCGCGTGCTCCTTGATGATGTCCGTGTAGGCTTTCTGGACGTCGCGCAGGTTGGTGAAGAGCAGCTGGGCTTGTCTGCAGACAGGGGGAGATGGGTGAAAGAGTGGTGGGAAGAAAGACATTTAGGGTAGTTCACACCAACATTTGACCAAAGTATTTGAGCATTTGAAAAAATATTGGTGAAATCCACCCTTAAAAATATTGGTCCTTAGAAGTTTTGAAAAATTATCGGTCCTTAGAAGGCCTGTTAAGCTGACAGCCAGTTATTTGATTTGTATAGTATCAAAAGCGTGCCGGTAGGTGCACGAACGTCAAGAATTTGCAGCGCCGCCCGGCCTATATTAATATAGGTAGGCTTAACAGGGTTGTTGACAGGCTCTTTGAGGCTGCAAAGAAGGTTGGTGAAACCGACCATTAGGTGATCTTGTGACTGGTACGAGTTTAAACTGAGTTTAAGTGTAAATCTTGGATTAACCAATCTGACCGGGCTCAAAGTTTGAAATTAGCCAATTAGAATGTTTAACACTAGAATGCCCGGACTTTCGCCATACCTATAATGCCCGTGAGGAGTCATTTTGACTCCATGGGGCATTCTAGTGTTAATCCCTGACGAAAAATGAAACAAAGTTTAATTAAACTCTCATTGTGGTCCTGGTCTTATAATGATCTTCCTCAGACTCAAACTTTGTCATGTTTCTGCCTGGAAGCGAACCACAGTTCCCCAAGTTATAGGTGAACCATGGGATGAAATAAAACTGAAAGAAAGCGACCGAAAGATGCCGCAAATCTATGTATCCACGGTCTACGGCTTGCATTGCAGAACGGTAGAACCGATAATAACCAAGGTAAAGGTAGGTATGCCTGAGCAACTGGGCAGGATTTGCCGACGTATGCAATTATGCATACTCAGGGAATACCAATTCAACATTCAATCAATTATTGATATGTAAATTAAAAACCTTGTTTAAATATTAAAAAAAAAAGATCTTCCTCAGACTCAAACTTTGTCATGTTTCTGCCTGGAAGCGAACCACAGTTTCCCAAGTTATAGGTGAACCATGGGATGAAATAAAACTGAAAGAAAGCGACCGAAAGATCCCGCAACTATGTATCCACGGTCTACGGCTTGCATTGCAGAACGTTAGAACCGATAATGACCAAGGTAAAGGTAGGTATGCCTGAGCAACTGGGCAGGATTTGCCGACGTATGCAATTATGCATACTCAGGGAATACCAATTCAACATTCAATCAATTATTGATGCAATCAATCAATGTTTAGGATATTATTAAAGATATTACACATTCCCGTCAAAACTTTCTTCCAGTGAACATTTGAAAATTTTGCTCCGTGTTGAGTTAAGTTTTTTTCAAGGTTCTAGTAAGAATTCAGTTCTGATTTTTTGCCAAAAGCCTCATTTTTTGACGTACTTTTCGTTTCTGTTATTGGTTTAAGCGTACCTATCGTCCTTTGTGCTTTTTTTACCATTTGAACTTTCCAGAAGTCATATCGTAAAATTTATTTTCACTTAATGCACTGCGCTAAATTTTATGGCTTGACTTGGACTTGAACCACCAACCTCCAGATCCGAAGTCCACCGCGCTAACCACTACACCACTGAGGTTGGTTAAGACTTGTAAGTATCCAATGTTTAACATAAGTAAATAGCACTTTGGCTTCCTCATATGAGCAGATCAGGATCCACCAGAGCCACATCATTGACCACATCATCCAACTCCTCCCGGTTGATATCAATCAGGTGACAGATCTCATTCACGCATCGCCGGTGTCGCTCGACCTCCTCCGCCCGCCAGCTCTCGACCAGGCCCGCATGCCACTGCCTCACACCCGTGAGGAGCGTCTCTTCCCGGTCGTCTATCGTGTCTAGCTGGGCGCGGTCAGAGATGTCCAGTGCGGTAGAGAGCGTGTCCGCGGTGGTTAGGATCTGCTTCAGCTGGACGGGAACGGACGGGTTGCCGATGTTCTTGTTGAAGAACTTGCGTGCGTGCTCCTTGATGATGTCCGTGTAGGCTTTCTGGACGTCGCGCAGGTTGGTGAAGAGCAGCTGGGCTTGTCTGCACAAAGGGGGAGATGGGTGAAAGGGTGGTGGGAAGTCTTTATTTAGGGTAGTTCACACCAATATTTGAAAAAAGTATTTGAGCATTTGAAAAAATATTGGTGAAATCCACCCTTAAAAATATTGGTCCTTAGAAGTTTTGAAAAATTATCGGTCCTTAGAAGGCCTGTTAAGCTGACAGCCAGTTATTTGATTTGTATAGTATCAAAAGCGTGCCGGTAGGTGCACGAACGTCAAGAATTTGCAGCGCCGCCCGGCCTATATTAATATAGGTAGGCTTAACAGGGTTGTTGACAGGCTCTTTGAGGCTGCAAAGAAGGTTGGTGAAACCGACCATTAGGTGATCTTGTGACTGGTACGAGTTTAAACTGAGTTTAAGTGTAAATCTTGGATTAACCAATCTGACCGGGCTCAAAGTTTGAAATTAGCCAATTAGAATGTTTAACACTAGAATGCCCGGACTTTCGCCATACCTATAATGCCCGTGAGGAGTCATTTTGACTCCATGGGGCATTCTAGTGTTAATCCCTGACGAAAAATGAAACAAAGTTTAATTAAACTCTCATTGTGGTCCTGGTCTTATAATGATCTTCCTCAGACTCAAAATTTGTCATGCTTCTGCCTCGAAGCGAACCACAGTTCCCCAAGTTATAGGTGAACCATGGGATGAAATAAAACTGAAAGAAAGCGACCGAAAGATGCCGCAAATCTATGTATCCACGGTCTACGGCTTGCATTGCAGAACGGTAGAACCGATAATAACCAAGGTAAAGGTAGGTATGCCTGAGCAACTGGGCAGGATTTGCCGACGTATGCATACTCAGGGAATACCAATTCAACATTCAATCAATTATTGATGCAATCAATCAATGTTTAGGATATTATTAAAGATATTACTGGGAACGTAGAAACAATGCCGCGGGGTCGATTCCCGCCCGGAGCGGATTTTATCCTAAACAGATAAGGTTCGTTCTCGGAACGACTGGCTTTTTTCCTATCCTGTCTTCCTTCTCTCTTCACTTTCGGGACGATTAGACCTTAGCAGTTACAGTTCCCTCTATCAAACTTATTTAATAAAAACGTGTTGAAACTTTGCTCTTCTGTTTACACGGAGTAGTTTTATTAGAAAATCTTCACTCTTCACCTAAAGGAGTGGAGGGCAAGCTAATGGTGCTAAAGGGTTGAGGGTATTTTGAGTAAATAGACACAGCGATCTTTCTTCAGCCTGAATAAACAGAATGCAACAAGCAGCAACCTGTTGCTCTCAAGACGTGGGAGAAGAGAGGTCTTCTAAAATAAATCCAGTATTTTCTGCCTGAATGGGTGGGTGGTGTAGTGGTCAAGACGCTCGACAGGTAATCAGGAGGGCGTGGGTTCAATCCCAGCCGAGGTATGGAATTTACTCAATATTGATTGAAAATTTTTTGATAACAATAATAGTAAAGCTATAATAGCCTACTGCTAACGTAGAGAGACTGGCTCTCTAGTCCTATTTGAGCATTACAAATAATCATAATCACTATTGTTGACTCAGCAGCTGAATGGGAAGTATTGTGTCTCTGCAAGTCTGCACTCGCCTTGCACGCGGGAGACCCGGGTTCGATTCCCGGCGGGGTCAAGAAATTTGCATCGTGCCCGACGGCCGTGGATCGACGAGGTGAATCTATGTTGTCGAGGCAGTGTGGACGGTTCAGTCGACATCGATGGACTACCGGTCGACCAAGTGTTTTCGATTGCAAATATTTCGGGCAGCAAATGCAGCAGTTGTTTCACTGCTACGAAATAAAAACGGAGGTGGAACACTCATCGCTCTTCTTCTTCTTCTTCTTCTTCCTCCTCCTCCTCCTCCTCCTCCTCCTCTTCTCCTTCTTCTTTCTGTGAATAAATAAATAAATACGCACCTGATAAAGTTGTCGACATGGCTGTCCAAATACACCCTGTCCAGCGTTGCCATCAAGTCCATCAGCTGTTCATGCAATATGTCTTCATTTCTCATCAAATCCTCGTAGGTTTTGTTGCAAGTATCGTGGAAAATCTCGTTCAGTGCCATGATTTTGTCGTTGAAATTGTTTTTGGATCCATTAGTATCGAAGCTGCTATCCTTATTGTCCAGATCATCATGATCACCAGTTTCTTTAGGTGCAGCTTCTCCGTCGGCATTTGCTTTGGGTTCAACAGTTTTTGTTTCCACTTTACTCGAGATTTTCAGCCATTTCGAGCGAGCTTCTACGATTTCTTCCCCTTCTTTAGGGTCTACAGGATTAGGTTCTTCAATTTCTTTCTCGTCCATTTTCTTTTCCTTTCCTTCATCGGTTTCCCTTGGATCCATTAGTATCGAAGCTGCTATCCTTATTGTCCAGATCATCATGATCACCAGTTTCTTTAGGTGCAGCTTCTCCGTTGGCATTAGCTTTGGGTTCAACAGTTTTTGTTTCCACTTTACTCGAGATTTTCAGCCATTTCGAGCGAGCTTCTACGATTTCTTTCCCTTCTTTAGGGTCTACAGGATTAGATTCTTCAATTTCTTTCTCGTCCATTTTCTTTTCCTTTCCTTCATCGGTTTCCCGTTCGTCTCCGTCTTCCGTTTGTTCCATTTCGCGTATTAGTTGAGAGATGTCGTAAAAGATGAACGCTTTCTTCGTTATGAACTCTTCGACGATGTGTCGATTCTTGTCGTTCACTTGGGTTTTCAAATTTTCAAATGTCTCGGTAAACTCGTCGATGTCTTGGGTTCGCTTCTGATATTCTGCTTTGCCTGAAAGAGGAAGTTTTGAGAAGTTCGTTTTAATACTATACGGTTATTGTTGTAATGAAATTTTCGATTTTTCCTTTTGTTTGTCCAATGGTCCGTTTGTTTCACCGTAACTCTTGAACGGTTTGTCCGATTTTCATGAAATTTGGTAACTCCTCCTCTTCTTTTTCTATCGATAATGCCTATGAGGCCAAAAAAAAGTTGGTTTCCAATGGCCATAAGATAAGGTAATGATTATAAGGATCTTGTAAAGAAGACTTTTTTTCTGAGATTTTGAGTGAGTTCTACAGTTCCCTGATCCACTATATTCCATCTTTCAAGACCTACAACCAACCAACCAACCAACCAACCAACCAACCAACCAACCAACCAACCGTGGTCCGTTTGTTTCACCGTAACTCTTGAACGGTTTGTCGGATTTTCATGAAATTTGGTGACTCCTCCTCTTCTTTTTCTATCGATAATGCCTATGAGGCCCAAAAAAAAGTTGGTTTCGAATGGCCATAAGATAAGGTAATGATTATAAGGATTTTGTAAATAAGACTTTTTTCTGAGATTTTGAGTGAGTTCTACAGTTCCCTGATCCACTATATCCCATCTTTCAAGACCTACAACCAACCAACCAACCAACCAACCAACCAACCAACCAACCAACCAAGTAAGTAAGTAAGTAAGTAAGTCTGAGATTTTGAGTGAGTTCTACAGTTCCCTGATCCACTATATTCCATCTTTCAAGACCTACAACCAACCAACCAACCAACCAACCAAGTAAGTAAGTAGGTAAGTGAGTAACTTACCCATTTGGAACATCTGTTGCGTATACACCGCAAATTCCTGCTGATATCTCTCGTAGATACTCGGCAAGTCCCCCTTCATCATTACTACAATATGACTGTACGGATCTCTATCGAGCATCAGCTCAAACAGTTGATCTCTGTTCAGGTTCTCTATAAACGCCATCTTCTGGTCGCTCAAATGTTTCTCGTCATTTTCTTCTCGGCCGTTCTCTTCACTGATTCTTTGCTCTTCCATTTCTAGCCGTTCTATGTCGGCAGCGTAGTGTTCGCGGTGTTTTTGTTGAACTGGTGCGGTGACCAGTTTGTATTCGAAGTAGACCAACTGGGGAAGGTACGCGATGACGTATCTGAAACGAGGAATTATTGTTACATAATTAGTAATTAGATTCATATTAGACACCCAGAATAGATATTATATCGCGGTGTTTTTGTTGAACTGGTGCGGTGACCAGTTTGTATTCGAAGTAGACCAACTGGGGAAGGTACGCGATGACGTATCTGAAACAAGGAATTATTGTTACATAGGTAATTAGTAATTAGATTCATATTAGACACCCAGAATAGATATTATAGATAATCATGGAACATGGAATGCGACAAAGGAGACACGAAACGCGACAAAGTAGGCTGTTAGTGAGTGTTGGACGCTCTGTAGAAACTAAAATATGGTGTTAGTGAGTGTTGGACGCCCTGTAGAAACTAAAATATGGTGTTAGTGAGTGAAAATTGTAAAAGATGCTAATTAGTTCACTCCAGCAAAAAGAGGGAGTAGGCAGGACATAAGGATGAAGCAGAAGACCTGCACGCGAAGTGATCTCTATTCGTGCAGCCCAGCAGCCGTGGAAGTCGCAGAATTCTGGAGGTTCACATGCTGAATTTATTTGGACAAGGATAAGTAAGTAAATAAATAAGTAAGGAAGTTAGTTAGTAAGTAAATAAGTAAGTAAGCAAAAGACACCAGCAATATGCTGAATGGGTTGCGAAAACTTTTCTTCTTAAATCTTTTTTCAATGTATACCTATTATTATTATTTTATATACGTGGGAATATAATACCTGTTATTGAATTATTATTGTATAAATAAATGGAAAGTATTGTTTGAAAAAAAAAAAAAAAAAAAAAAAAAAAAAAAAAAAAAAAAAAAAAAACCCCAAATTTTAAAAACAATTTTTTCCTAAGAGCAGTTAGTTTGGTGAGAAGAGGAACAATGGAACATGACATGAAATAATTCGATACTTCCTTACTTGTTTCAGGTATGTTTGCTTTTATTCAGCATTATTGATAGAGCGAGTGAGACATATTTGTGTGTGATGTATTTTTTGTACTTTGTAGACTGATTATTTTGTATGTATTTCTCTGTAGATCTAGCTCTTGGAATTTCCAATGTATGTATCTGTAGTGTATTTTGGATGTATTTTCCATTTTTGGTAGATTATGTATTCCTAGCTCTTCTTGTTCTGGCTCTCCATTTGAATTATTCAGCTCTAATTGGGACCTTCTATGAAATTGAAGGAAATGTCTACTTACTCCGCATCTACACATTTTACTCCATACAACAAAAATCTC
>NW_007381111.1:0-16241 GCF_000475195.1 Diaphorina citri | reverse complement strand
AACCATTATTCATAAATCTTACTTCAGCCATCTTTTATGTTAAAGCTTTACAAGGAAAAGTAACTTTAGTCTTTACATTGCGTGTCCGGAGGAGTAACTTCCGATTCTTCCGAACGCCACAACAAGGCGGTATCCTTTTAAGGTAGAAACACACTACTATCACGCCACAAAATCAAAGTTGCTTGTTCGAATAATTATTTCCAACAAAAACGTCAATTTAAAAAGCAAGTTTTACTTACAAGCCGCCTAGTTTGGTTACTCCACAAATAATATTGTTTCTACCTTTATTTTACCCTTGGGAAAAATCAAAGTTGCTTGTTCGAATAATTATTTCCAACAAAAACGTCAATTTAAAAAGCAAGTTTTACTTACAAGCCGCCTAGTTTGGTCACTCCACAAATAATATTGTTTCTACCTTTATTTTACCCTTGGGCACTAATAAATTGCCTTTTTAAAATTGAGTTCAATATCTTTTCTGGTTTCATTATGAAAACAAAATCTTTATTTTTCGGATAGTGAGGACACTCCAATAGCTTTTTAAAATTGAGTTCAATATCTTTTCTGGTTTCATTATGAAAACAAAATCTTTATTTTTCGGATAGTGAGGACACTCCAATAGGGACACCTCTAAGCAGCTTGGAACCATTTGGAATAGTCAGCTCACCTTTTTTTGCCGATCTGGTTAAAAAATAAAACCCCTTTTAACTACAATCTTCGTTTTATTTTCCCCAATATTCGGAGTGAATAAATATCATACATTTTGATTTCAGGTGGTCACATCGTTGATCATTGCCCCCATTGTAATATGCAAGGATGTTTCACCAAAGAACACACTGCGGGCCGCTGTCCATAAGCCGGTCACCAGTGAACAACTCAGGGCGTCCCATCCACTCAAAGATGCAGGCAGCAAAACATCCAGACCTGCTGCGGTCAAAGTTCCTAACAAATCAGCAGTGAAACACCAACCTGCGGATCTCAGAAAACAACCAGGCCATGTGCAGGCCAAACCCCAGCAATCCAAGCAACCTCTGAGGGAACCCAAGAAGATACCAGGGACGAGTGTGGCTGGAGGGTATGCCGCGGCTGGAGGCAATGGATTATTCAGTGGAGCAGGAGGAGGATTGTTTGGTGGCAACGGGGGAGCGGGACTTTTTGGTGGAGGCGCTCATTTGCCCACTGGATGGCTCAATAACCCTGTCAGCGGCTTTCTCAACAGACCCGGTCGCCCTGGGGGATTCGGAGGCCTGTTTGGAGGAGGAAACTATTTCAGCAGCGGACAAGGTGGTGGTAGTGGGGGAGGAGGTGGTTTTGGTGGCGGTGGGGGTGGGGGTGCAGGATCAGGATCTGGAGGAGGACTAGGGGGAGGTAGTGGAGGTGGTTTCGGAGGAGGATCAGGGGGTGGTTTAGGAGGGGGTTCTTCAGGAGGTTTAGGTGGTGGAAGCGGAGGTGGTTTTGGAGGAGGCTCAGGGGGTGGTTTAGTGGTTTAGGAGGGGGTTCTTCAGGAGGTTTAGGTGGTGGAAGCGGAGGTGGTTTTGGAGGAGGCTCAGGGGGTGGTTTAGGAGGAGGCTCTGGAGGTGGTCTAGGAGGTGGTCATGGTGCTGGTTTTGGAGGAGGAAATGGTGGTGGATATGGAGGAGGTTTAGGAGGAGGTAATGGGGGTGGATTTGGAGGTGGTAGTGGTGGTGGCTTAGGAGGAGGATCTTCTGGAGCCCTAGGTGGAGGAGGTGGTGGTGGATTTGGTGGTGGTAGTGGAGGTGGATTAGGAGGAGGTTCTGCAGGAGGGTTAGGTGGTGGAGGTGGGGGTGGATTTGGAGGTGGCTCAGGGGGTGGTTTATCAGCTGTGTCTGCGGGAGGATTAGGTGGAGGTAGTGGAGGAGGATTTGGAGGAGGTTCAGGAGGTGGTTTAGGTGGCGTTTCTGATGGCGGATTAGGCGGAGGAAGTGGAGGAGGATTTGGCGGTGGAGCAGGTGGTGGTGTAGGAGGATACCGTCCAGTTAGTGGAGGATTAGGAGGTGGTAACGGTGGCTATGGCTCTGCCAGCAACCAGATCCCTGTAAGCTCAGGGGGCGGTGGCGGATTTGGCGGTGGACAAGGCGGTGGTTTCGGAGGAGGAAATAACAATGGGTTTGGAGGAGGTCAAGGTGGTGGTTTCGGAGGTGGTAGTGGAGGTGGGTTTGGAGGTGGGAGGCCGGGTTTGATAGGAGGGTTCGGTGGGGCTAGACCTGGGTTGAGACCGGGGTCAGGGTTCCATAGACCGTTGCATGGACATGGAGGAGGACTAGGGGCTGGTGGGGTAGCAGGTGGTGGACTGCTCCATGGCTCTGGCTCGTTTGCTCATGGCACTCAAGCGTTTAGGTATACAAGATCGAAAAATGGCCCGAGTTCAACCCTATCCCAAATATGGAATTTTCTGCTCATACTTATATTAAAAAAAATCTGGTGTGAACATCACACGACTTTCCTTATCCTATTGAATGATGCTTATTTGAGTGTTCTTTTACCATAACTTTTACAATATGTCTAACCGTTTTGTCGCTATAGCTGAAAACCGCCAAAAAACGGTCGAAATCTGTCCAAAAGCGGTCAAAATACCGCCAAGCGCAGCAACCATCTCAACCAAACGTTTTGTATCGCATCCTTGTCACATTTGACATCTACATACCAAATTTCAAGTCTCTAGCTCTTACCGTTCTCGAGATATTTTGTTTACAGACACACGGACACACAGACACAGACACGGACCAATGGCTGAAACTTTGGATTTAGGCTCTAGGGACCTCAAAACGTGAAAATTTGACCCGATTACATTACTTTCCTTCCTATAGGATAAGGAAAGTAAAAAAGAGCTAACTTTTACAATATCTCTAACCGTTTTGCCGCTTTAGCTGAAAACTGTGAAAACCGCCAAAATCGGTCGAAATCTGTCCAAAAGCGGTCAAAATACCGCCAACCGCAGCACCTATCTCAACTAAACGTTTTGTGTTGCATCCTTGTAACATTCGTGAATTACATATTAAATTTCAAGTCTCTAGCTCATACCGTCCCCGAGGTATTGTTAAATTACACCGAAAACCGCCAAAAAGCGGTAAAATGCCGCCAAGCGTTGCACCGGTCTTAACCGAAAATTTCGTGTTGCATCCTTGTCACATTTGACAGCCAAATTTCAAGTCTCTAGCTCTTATTGTTCTCGAGATATTTTGTTTACAGACAGACACGGACCAATGGCTGAAACTTTGGATTTAGGCTCTAGGGACCTCAAAACGTGTTTTGGCACTAAAAACTGACCATCGAAAATTTGACCCGATTACATTACTTTCCTTCCTATAGGATAAGGAAAGTAAAATTTGACGGCATAACAAGTGGTAGGGAATGCTTCAGGCGTAAACTTCACCTAGTAGTTACTTCCACACAAGAGTCTTGGTGGTAGGTATTATTGTTCATTAACTCCTGATAACAACATAAACCAAGGTTATCTACCTAGACCCACATGCACCAAACTACGAGTAGGCACCTATAGTAACCCAGTTGTAAAAACAGAATAATTATGTGGAATCTGCCATCTCATGGATCCCCTTCTGACTATAGGTAACAGATACTCCTAGATCATAGCTTCAAATTAGAAGTTTGTCAGAGAGAAATTCTACTTAGTAAACATCACTTTCCACAGTTTTATCCGCTTTATAAAACCATACCTACTGGTAGGCAAGTAGACACCTATCTATCTCTACTTTAATGAGATTCGAGCCGAAGTCTCTGCCTACGCTACGCTTATGAATCCCGTGCCTAACCAACTGCATCACGTGTATTAGTAGAGGGAAATATGTAATATGAATAGTGGATGTGCCCAAACTTGTCAAAAATACCCACCAACATATTTTTGGTGGATGTGACAAATTACCAACACGAAGATTTTAAACGAAATCATCGCTACCATTGAAGGTGACATTAATATTGGAAACTTGAATCATTCTAATCTCAACACTAGATCTAAACATTCTAAACATCACATCCACTAAAATCCACTCTTCTCTCTCTCTCTCTCTCTCTAACTAATGTACTTCCTCTTATTCTGTGTTGGTAATTTGTCACATCCACCAAAAATATATAGACATGTAGCTACGTCCAATAAGCAAGAAAGAAGGGAAATAGGTACGTAAACAGGGTAAAGATAAGAGAAAGAACCAAATCGTTCTCACCTTTTTCGAGCTGATGTAGTTAATAGAATCCATGGCGACATTCAAAAGTAGAAAGGAAAAATGCAACAGAAAAAAACAGCAGACGTAATGAAAAAGGTTCACTTTTCCACCATCTCGATGGTAATGTACACAATAACATGGAAATTTTCTTCTCTCTGATAGACACACACACACACAGAGAGAGAGAGAGAGAGAGAGAGAGAGAGAGAGAGAGAGAGAGAGAGAGAGAGAGAGAGGGGGGGAGAAGAGGCAGATGAAACATATACGGGTGGTATAAGTAGAGAGAGAGAGAGAGAGAGAGGACGGACTTCTTTAATAATCGATGAGACATGTGGAACGCAGACGCATAGCTTTTGGGAGGAAAATTCATCTTTTCCTTTTCGTTATCAGTTGCTTATCATACAAAATTTCAACCGAACGTCTTTTGAGGACACGTGATGCGAAAATCCGTAAGACTCTTGAGGGATGGATTGTAATTAGACAGTGCCATCTGCACACCATC
Source organism: Diaphorina citri (assembly GCF_000475195.1). Taxonomy (NCBI): domain Eukaryota; kingdom Metazoa; phylum Arthropoda; class Insecta; order Hemiptera; family Psyllidae; genus Diaphorina; species Diaphorina citri. The sequence goes on along the minus strand of NW_007381111.1, from coordinate 11,543 downwards.
ACACCCACCTAATCGGTAGATCATTAAGACGGGGTCTGCGTTTTTCGTCAGTCGAAATTCGATGGGGAGCGACATTTCATTGATAGACGAGCGATATTTCGATCTCCAAAATTTTACCATTTCAACAATCAAACCTGAAACCCGGAATCTTAATTGTTGTTGTTGAACTGTTACGCAGCTCTTGATGACTCTATTCAATGAAACTCTACTCAGCAAGATAAACAAAATCCAAAGACCCGGAGAGTGCCTGAAGAAAGTCAATGAGCGAAACAGGCAAGATATATGACGAGAGAGGCCTAGATTGAATTGACTATTGAAGTGGTTCCAAACCCGAGCATTCGAAGCAATCGACGCAACGTAGTGTGCGACGCGTTACAGGATTTGAACGTGATGCTACCAAATGCATGAGTCGATGAATTTCAATCCGCTTTAGTATTATCCAACCCAAAGTGTAGGTAGGTACCTAAGTGCATTCTGTAGACCGTTTTCAAAAATAGGTATCCGGTTTTTAGGCGACCTTCCCCTACTTGATACATAATTTATACGATTCTCGGCACATTGCATACCTGTCCAATCAACACGGCGAAAACAAACACTCCCAGCAACCAGCTGACGGTCATGAAGACATACTCCATCTCGTTGGTAGGCCGCGGGTTCTTGCCAATGGAGGTGGCGGTTTTGGTGGCAAAGTAGAAACATCGAATGTACCTAAGTGGAAGTACGAAAAAGTTTTCAGATTCGTCAAATTATATTTATAAAACTAGGTAGGTACATATATTACATACAACACTTCTTCTGAATTGGAAGAACCAAGTAGGGTTCTCATGACTGCTGCCGAGTTAGAGATCTCGAGAAGCGACTGATGGAATCTACGGGATACAAAAGGGCAGCTGCCTTCTCCTACATACACCCACCATTGCCAAGGTGTGTCCACACATAGTCGTCCGGCCATCGATCAACGGCTGGTCGACTATGTTCTATGTTTGGACACATCTTAAAGCCTCTGGTGAAGTCTAGTGATGCTGTGGAACTCAATTTTACAGAACAAGAAGCCGTAGCCGAAACTTACGCGTTTCCTTTGCCGTCGTACACCCAGCTGTTAATACCCAGACCTTCCCGCACCGATATCTCATAGTAAGCACAGGCGTTCAGGTGCACCAGATAGATCATGTAGGTTAAAGTCCGGGCCACACGCACCACGTAGGGTGAGGCTAAGACACTGTCGAAATGGTTGCAGAACTCCCAGAAGGTTTGAATCTGCCGAGTAAGGGGGGGAGGGAAGAATTCGTCATTCGTGGCAATTTACGCCCGTTTGCGTCAGTTCGAGGGCTTGAAGTTTATATGTCATATCTGACACCCTTGATAAATAAAATCCACCAATTCTATTTTTTTTTGTCATCTAATTTTTTTTAAGAGGTTTGACAGAGGGAACTTTGACTACTCCTTAGTAGTTACAGTTCCCTCCCATCGTCCCGAAATCGAAGAGAGAAGGAATACAGGACAGCAGAAAGCCAGCCATCCGAGAACAACCATTATCCGTTCAGGATAAAATAAGTCATCTAAAATTATCCAGTTTTTGAGAAGGATCCCTCCGAGTGTTCACAAATTCTACAGTAAGTTGTTTCCCAACTTCTATTGTTTGTTTGTTTAATGTTTTCTGTGATTCTTCATCAGGCTCTTGTATAAGGTATTCTACGAATAGTTATACTCCGAATGATAAGCTATCTTACCTTGATAAGTCGGGGAAGTCTGAGGAATGTGCATTCAAATCCGAAAACAAAATAGAGCAAATCGAATGGCATCAGAGACAGGAGGTCATTCTGAAAAAAAAAAAAAGGCTATAACTTTTGAGCACCTACCCGAGTACTCTCCAATGAAATGGCGGAGACGAAGACACTTTAGGAGCGGAGTAGCAGATGCTCAGGATGCTCTGTCAAAATTTGAGAGAGTTTTTCCCTTCTCCTGATGATCTAGTTTTTGAATATTGACAGGCTCCAAAATAAGTGATAAAGGATAACAGGGCGTGTCGTTACTAACTTTCCTTCCCTTATTTCAAAAGTAGGTAAGTATAGGTATACTTAGACATAAGCCGTATTTTCTTTTCTCCATAAGCAGGGTATATGGGGTATATGCTATTCTATTATATTCTATACCTTGTACTGAAGTTTCCGACGGTACTGAATCCGGGTCAGTTTCGAATCCTTAATCCAAAACCCATCGTCCAGATAAATCAGTCGCGGCTTGATGAGAAGCAAATCCAAAATGTAAATGACATCCATGACGTAATCGAACACGAACCATGTGATCAGATTGCTACGGGTCTGATAGGGGAAAGTGACTCGGAGTGGAATGACGAAACAGTTGTACAGATAGCTCAGGGTCACTAGACATAGCCACGAAATGTACCAGTAACCTGTGGACAATACGAGGAAAAATAAATTTTATTCGAGAAAATTGACTATCTTCTTATTGTTCTTCGCCTATTCCCGTGTACAGACGGGGTCGGCGTTTTTCGTCAGCCTCTCAATCAGCCCTAAATAGGGTAACTGTTTCGGGCTGACATTTGGTTTTGACTACACATTTTACGAGTGGATGCCCTTCGTACTCAACCTTTGCTATTTCTTTAGCAAGGGAAATTCAGGCTGGTATACTCCCTATAGTCCCCCAGCCAGACTAAGAAAATTGACTATCTTCTTATTGTTCTTCGCCTATTCCCGTGTACAGACGGGGTCGGCGTTTTTCGTCAGCCTCTCAATCAGCCCTAACAGGGTGATTGTTTCGGGCTGACATTTGGTTTTGACTACACAATACTACACATTTTACGAGTGAAAGTCCTTCGTACTCAACCTTTGCTATTTCTTTAGCAAGGGAAATTCAGGCTGGTATACTCCCTGTAGTCCCCCAGCCAGACTAAGCTGGTCTATGGTTTCAAGCGACGTCGACTATGTGTGGACTGTGGACACAGCTTAAAGGCTACCCAATTTCATGGCCCACTCACCCAACGTATGTTGCTGTTCCCAAGTGAACGAAAACCATTGTTTCACTCGCTCTCGTATTCTGGGAGGTACATTGAGTCGCCGCAGATAATCCAGGGTCTCATCCATGAGCTTCCGATATTCTGTCTGTCCCTTGGTAGCTGTAGCGATAATGTCCCGGATCTGAGAACAATAATGGAAAGGAGTCAGCCAGCGTTGATAGCACGTTGAAAGTTCCCAATTGTTCACTGAAGTTAAGCAATGTTGCTCGTGATTGGTTAGCATAAGGGAGTTATGACATCTCCACCAAAAAATCAGTGGAGATGTCAGAATTCCCAATATCGCCCGAGTAAATATTAGCAAACAGGCCCCTTTTAGGCGCTTTAATACTACGAACAGTAGGTCGTTCGCGCCGAAGATGTCTTTTTAAATGAAGTGAAGCTATTTTTTGTCATTGTCACCCAACCAAACACTTACCTTGCTCCGGAACGGATTCTTTCCTCAACCAGGTATTGGCTTCTGTTTCTCCCGGCCTCACTCGGTTTGGGTGAAGTTGATGTTAGTAGGCGGTATTAGATTGTTGTCGAATGGTGGGTAAAACCCCCGTCACTAAAGACCACAATACATACTCGTAGCAGTTATACAGTGACCTGAAACCTTTCTTTTTCCTTAACGAGGTACCCCTTGGTAGCTGTAGCGATAATGTCCCTGATCTGAGAACAATAATGGAAAGGAGTCAGCCAGCGTTGATAGCACGTTGAAAGTTCCCACTTGTTCACTGAAGTTAAGCAATGTTGCTCGTGATTTGCCTTCTGTTTCGTTGTTGCGAGGATAGATGATGTGCTGGGGGAAATAAACAGAAAGAATTCATGAAATATTTCAACGGGTTACTCTCTAGTGTTCTCGTCTTGACCCAGCACCTAAATGGGAAGTATTGTCTCTTGTTGCCCATTTGATGAGGAACATACTACGGGATGGGCATGCTACGACACAGACCTTATTAGCTCTATCTTTCCCGGCCTCACTCGGTTTGGGTGAAGTTGATGTTAGTAGGCGGTATTAGATTGTTGTCGAATGGTGGGTAAAACCCCCGTCACTAAAAACCACAATACATACTCGTAGCAGTTATACAGTGACCTGAAACCTTTCTTTTTCCTTAACAAGGTAGTATTATCCAACCCAAAGTGTAGGTAGGTACCTAAGTACATTCTGTAGACCGTTTTCAAAAATAGGTATCCGGTTTTAGGCGACCTTCCCCTACTTGATACATAGTTTATACGATCGGTAAGTATACCTGGGCAAAATTTTGAAGTCAATTCGTCACTGACCTAAACTCGTACATAGTCCACAATACACATAACCAAGTCGAATCGTGTCACTTATGACAATGTTTATCTTAGTTCTGTGTGAGATTGATTGGTAGGATTGTTAGCACAAATGAAACTAAACTAAACTAAACGGTCATAGTCAAAGTTGATCAAAGCTGATGGTAGACCTCTGGTCTGGTAGATCATTTCCGCGTTTTTGTGACTAGTTATTTCAGCATTAGAGGTAGTGACTTACATCAATACAGTATGTGGATTTATAGGCTAAGAAAACATCGAGCTAGTATAAAAACTTCCAATAAAGACGGAAAGATTTCCTAAAATAATTAAGCTTCAGATACTATGTAGGTAACATGATGGTAAAGACTCATTATGGTGTCGACCCTGCTTAACGAAAAAGGGGCCACACTGGAGTAAAGGGACTTTCGGTCCTATTTGAGCATCAAATATGGTAGTTTGGTATTCATCTTGGTTGATTGTGAAAGTGATGGAACTTTCCTTAAGTACCTATAGTGTTTCGTTACAGTTTTGGTACTTGGCATGAAAAACAGGCTAAAACAGCTTTCCGTGGGTCCGTGGGTTTGTGATTTGATCTGAGTACCTACCCGATACGTACATAATACATATGCATACTTACAAGCCCGTATGCCTGCTAGTTTTCAAGAACTCAGCATTGATGATAAAACATACAGCAAAGAAGGCGATCGAATTATAAACGGGCCTCCTGTACTAATACTTCATGGGAGACAAATAGGAAGGTACCACCTATTCACAAATTTATAAATAGGTCCTGAATAAAGAATCCTTCATTTACATAACTTTTATGTAGGTACTGCATACTTACAAGCCCGTATGCCTGCTAGTTTTCAAGAACTCAGCATTGATGATAAAACATACAGCAAAGAAGGCGATCGAATTATAACCGGGCCTCCTGTACTAATACTTCAGGGGAGACAAATAGGAAGGTACCACCTATTCACAAATTTATAAATAGGTCCTGAATAAAGAATCCTTCATTTACATAATTTTTATGTAGGTACCTATGTAACTTAAATAGCCTACCTAGCTAGAGTAGGTAGCTACCTACTGTTTGGGTGATTGAAAATTCAATCGAATGACACAGACATGGTATTTCAGCTCAACATTTTGTCCTTGACAAGACGGTAGACTACTGGGACAGCTCTGTGCCTGCAGAACATCTCGATAAAATTGGTGTCGAAATCAAATTTGATTAAATAATTCAATTACAATTGTTGACAAAAAACGCCTCGAGAGGAATTGGCCAAGACACAGCGGTATAGCCGGCTTGGGTTTTCTCTTCTCTTGTTGAGTAGTGCGACTCTGTTGATGGTATTTTGTTGATACCTAGGTGTCTATTTTTCTGTTGTTGTTGTTGTCTTGCTGGTTGTGCCATGATGATCTATACCGCGTCGACTACTGATAATAGTACTAATTACTTAACTAACTAGCTAACTACTATAGTGCTGACTACTGAACAGATAATTTTGCAGGGACAACACTGTCAGCTACTTACTCTAAGATCATAGAAGGTTTTATGATACATCGCTCTTGTATGCCTAAGCGTTTAGGTATACAAGAAGGTGGGGGAGGTAGTGGGGGTGGGGCAGGATTAGGACAAGGTACTGGGTATGGAGATAATATTGGAGGTGGTTTTGGGAGTGGAGGAGGAGCAGGGGGAGGGTTTGGGAGTGGCTCATCCAATCCAGCCCTGGGCTATGGGAGGAGGTAACGTGAAGATAAAGTTATCCTCATGTAGTGGAACTATTAAACATCAGGTGTGTGCCACTGTGTACACCATGACCTTGTGATACCTAGTCCTCTTCAATTTCAATGTGTTTTATAATTTTATTATAATTTTTTGTACAGTATACCATGTGTTTGTATTTTATTATTATATATTAATTATTTATTTTTTTACCTACCTATACCTAAATATATAAATATACTTCGTACCTACCTACTTTTATAAAATGTATTCAATAATCCACCCTAATATAGGTTTATCTGATGAATAAAATATGAATTTACCAAAATTTGAATGCCAATGATTTTTTTTCTTTTTCGATGAGCTCTACTAAACTTTCGGCTCACAAGGACAGGAGCCCTAAAATCAAGTGACCGATATCGATTTTTCTGTATCGATATGGCAAAGTATCGAAATCGGAAATCGATAGGAAAGGTGTATCCGCCATTCCGCGCGAAATTTCAAAATATCAAAAAAAAAAAAAAAAATCCAAAAATATTTCGTAGCCCCTGTACGTATGAATACATAGATTTTTGCGATTATCCTGTCCCAAAGCTCTGTCCACACATAGTCGACGCCGCGTCGATCTATACATATTGTTGAGGCAGGGATTTATAGGCTAAGAAAACATCGAGCTAGTATAAAAACTTCCAATAAAGACGGAAAGATTTCCTAAAATAATTAAGCTTCAGATACAATGTAGGTAACATGATGGTAAAGACTCATTATGGTGCCGACCCTGCTTAACGAAAAAGGTTACTTTACTTATTCCCGGGGCTACACTGGAGTAAAGGGAAATTCGGTCTTATTTGAGCATCAAATATGGTAATTTGGTGATACCTACTTGGTTCTTGGTAGGTATCCACCTGTTCTAATATGGATCCTATGTGTATTTCTGTTGAGTCATTGTCACAAGTTTGCCCTAGTCATCACAAGGTCAAACATTCATCTTGGTTGATTGTGAAAGTGATGGAACTTTCCTTAAGTACCAATAGGGCCGGGGCGGATTTTATCATGATGGGATAATGTTCGTTCTCGGAACGGCTGGCTTTCTACTATCGATCCTGTCTTCCTTCTCTCTTTGATTTCGGGACGATAAGACCCTAGCAGTTACAGTTCCCTCTGTCAAACCTCTTAAAAAAAAAAAAAAAAACCTGCCATCCTAGTTCTCCTATACCTGCCATCCTAGTTAGCTTGGTGGGTTAGCGTGTTCTAAGTCAACAAAAAATGTGAAGTTAGGTACCCAATAATAATTTATAGTCTCTCTTTTCTTCACAGTTTGATTGAATCTGTCACTATGCCTTACTGGTATTTTGATAAGAAAGACATCCGCAACTCTCCGTCATTCAGGGAAGGCATTGACTATGAAACAGAACAACGGTACCGTAGAGAAGGTGCCCGGTTTATTATTGACTGTGGAACCAAAATGGACCTTGGCTACAATACAATGGCCACTGGGGTTGTGTTTTTCCATAGATTCTACATGTACCACTCGTTCAAAACATTCCCCAGATATGTTACAGCTAGTTGCTGCTTATTTTTAGCAGGTAATTTAATCAGCAAGCAAGAATAATGGTGCCTTTTAGCAAATTTCCATTTTTTTCCCCACTTTCTAATTTTTAGTTTTTCCATGTTGTAGGTGTTGACTTATTCTTCCTTTAAAAATAAAACAAACAAGATGACACAAAATTAGCTTCACAAAAAATCTAAGTACTTATAGCAAATCAAGAGGTCTGTAATCTACTAATCACTCACTGTTCAAACCTTATTTGTATTAACAAGCTCATAATCAATATTCTATTTCCCAGGCAAAGTAGAAGAAACACCCAAGAAATGCAAGGATGTGATAAAGACTGCTCGAATGTTGGTTGATGACAAGAAGTTCAAGACATTTGGTGATGATCCCAGAGAAGAAGTGATGACCTTGGAAAGAATACTGCTGCAGACTATCAAGTTTGATTTACAAGTGGATCACCCATATAGCTTTCTTCTGAAATATGCTAAGAGTTTGAAAGGTAACAGAAGTGACATACAGTGCAGAATAATATGTATTTCTCATTTATTCCTGACAGAATCAAGAAAAACCAACACAATTTTTACTTTATTCTAGCAGTCTAGCTTTTTATTGAGAGTGCTCAACCAACCATGTGAGAGGATTTAGGGTTAAATTCTCATGTGAAATAAAAGATGGTTAGTTAGGCAAGTGTTTTGGAAGACATAATATGAATGTTCAAACAACTGGGTATGTGTAAGTTTACATTGGTGCAAAGATTTACATTGGACAATACTATTTCAGGTGACAAAACCAAATTGGAGAAAATGCTTCAGATGGCATGGACCTTTGTCAATGATAGTCTGTGTACAACACTGTGCCTCCAGTGGGAACCAGAGATCATAGCAGTGGCACTCATGTATTTAGCGGGCAAGCTGAGCAAGTTTGAAGTGGTTGACTGGATTGGACGCAATAGTAAACACTTGCGATGGTGGGAAATGTTTGTTGAAGACATGACCATGGATTTGTTGGAAGACATTTGTCACCAGGTGAGTTGACATTCAGGTGAGGTAGATAGATTTTACATTGTTTTATTTATTATTATTATTATTTTTTTTTTTAATGCAATTTGGAGATGGACTAGAAAGTCAATTTTTGTTTTATCCTGACCAAAAATTTGTTTCTATTTCTGATAAAACTTAGTCCACCTTGATTAACTCTATTCTATTGCCCATTTCTAACCAAAAATTGAAAATACAAATTAACAGGCTTGTCAAAGGAGGAAAGAAATTAGTACATATATAAAATAAACTCTTAATCCTCATGTTTTTTATGTTTCAGGTCCTAGATCTGTACTCTCAAAGTCAACAGCAGGCCTCACAGCAAGACTCCCCTCCACAAACCCAACCTGAACCTTCCACCAAACCTCCTCCCCAGTCTCATCTCCCACCCAGCAAACTCAAACCAGATCTTGTAGCACCACCCCACTCTGCCATTCCTACCCTGGGAGCCCAATATCCACAACGTGTAGCACCGCCCCCTAGTGGACATTATCCGAACCCATACCCTGCCCACCCTGTTCCCATACCTAACATACACCCTGTACATGCTGTGGTGCCCCCAGGATCACAATATTATGGGCACCATAGACCTCCCCCTGCAGCTGGTAGCACCCAGCAAACTCAAACCAGATCTTGTAGCACCACCCCACTCTGCCATTCCTACCCTGGGAGCCCAATATCCACAACGTGTAGCACCACCCCCTAGTGGACATTATCCGAACCCATACCCTGCCCACCCTGTTCCCATACCTAACATACACCCTGTACATGCTGTGGTGCCCCCAGGATCACAATATTATGGGCACCATAGACCTCCCCCTGCAGCTGGTAGACCATACTACCCTCCTCAGTAATCATGTGGGGAAGTAACTGAAGCCAGTACTTGTCTTGCATAAAGCACACCCTTAAGACAAGTTTGGGCCCTTCTTGTCCCATCCTCCCATCTATAATTGTCCCCTCCCAAAAAAATATAGCTATTAGGTATATGAATCAAGTTGTGCTTAGAATTTTGAGTCTGCAACAATGGCAACATGCTTTAGGAGACAAAAGAATAAATTAAATGACATTTGTTTCCTTTTCAATTTGTACTGTGAAATTTATTTTGTAAAAGCATGTTAATTCCTGATGGATCACTAAAGCTAAGCTACATTTCCCGTGTTTGGTATCTGGATGGGAGGCCATCTGGGTAGTCTTGGGGCTGCTGACTTTTTCCGGCCCTGCTCGGTCTGGGTGAAATGAATTGTTTGTTTGTTTGTTACGTTTAACGAGCTATTTAATTACTTGATTTTAAGCTCAAAATAAAGGTTCAGAGATTATGCTTGTCTATGAAATGAATTACTGGAGAAGTCGGAATGGAGGGTAGTCCAGTGTAAAGAATGGGCACCTTTGTCTTCCAATAATTGTAGGTTTTTTCCACCACATATAGGGACAACCACTGGATATTGCTAAGGCTGATGGAGTTCCACTTCCAGTCCCTTGGTGTAAGAACTTTCACTTGTCCTCACAGGACTGAGTACTCCCTGAATCAGCAATCACATATGATTAACCCTTCTAAGTAGGTACCAATCATACTGAGCCAGATCCACTTTACCCAATGTGTAGTATAATTAGAATCACAGGTGGCAAGTATTTCACATCACCATGGACATCAGGTTCTCAGGAGTTTTCTGATTCTTTGAAACTGTAACAAGAGAATATTGAGCAAATAAGTTTTTGAAACAAAGTGATAGCTTTGTCAGAGAAAGTTCTAAAAAAACCCTCTTATTTTCTTGTGCAAATTTTACAAGGGTTGATTTTCATTCCTTTCTGATATAGGTAGGCCAGTGTTTTATACTAAATATTAGCATCAGATTTATGTTCAATAGGAGTTGGTTTCTCCTTTCTCTATTATTAATTTATTGATGTGTATAGGTAAAAGAGAAAGAAAAAGAATAATAACTTACTGGCATTTGGTACATGTGAAGAAAATTGTCTGTCCCTCATCGGCTGATCTCAACTGCAGTGTTGCATATGACATAGTATCATTATTGCATCTCTTGCATTTCCGTTCTACAATGGGTCCATCAGCTATCTCAGTTTTGTCTTTCTGCTTTTCTTTCTCAACAGTATTGAAGTGAATTGTGTACTCAGCTTTGATTTCTTCAAACACTGCAAGAAAAAGATTGAAATGGCTAGAAGTCAGTGGATATAAAATATTGAATGCACAAGGTCCACATTCTAAAGACCTTTACCCTTTAAACCTCTTTAAAAACAGAATATCAGGACCTAATAGTAACGGTTGTTGCTCTGACAAAAAAAAAAAAAAAAAAAAAAAAAAAATGGAAAATGGAAAAATCAAAGTTGGTAGCTTTCAGGTAGGTACACAGCTCAGTTCCCAATGGATCAATGAAGTAGGACAATGCTGTGCATGGTTGTTAATTTAATGTATGGCTATCTCAGACATGACATGCTCAGTTTACCAATTACCTTGAGTGCCGTAGGATGTCTTGCACACATAGCATTTGACATCTCCTTTGAAGTCAAACAGCGGGAGAATGGTACCACACTTTGAACAAAACTCTGACTCCACATTGAAATAGCCTTCACTAGTCATGTTTGTGGATCTCTTATCTTCTTCTGAGCATGTGAAAAAGTCCTCAAATACCATCCAAGGTGTAATTTAACTTTTTCTACCAGAAGAAACACAAACTCTTGAAAATAAGAACTTTTTCAAAAATCCCAAATCTCAGCAAATGCAAATCTGCTGAAAATCTGACCATATGATCGAAATTCAAATTTTTCGCGCGCTGGCGCTGAAAATGGAAAGCCGCGTTTACACGATCATTCTGATACGTGACGGGAGTTTTACCCATAGATGTAGAAGGAATAGATGACGAACTCACCGCCTTTCCCGTATGATAAAAGTGAGGCAAATTTTCGAGTGTG